>NC_081197.1:44895103-44967603 GCF_902713425.1 Acipenser ruthenus
GGAGTTATAAGGCTTATGCAGTTAATCCCTTATTGATTACTAAAGCTAACAAGTAGTAACAGTTTGTGGTTTGGAGGTTATGTTCATTCCAACATAAATGGTCCATTTGCTTCTTACTTGTCATCATGCCTTTTAAAGTTATTACCCAGTATGTACGTTCAAATATACAACATATGGGGATAATACTTCATACATGCAAAAAATACGTTGTGTGCTGCATGTTAAACATGAGTATGTTCATTTGTTTCGTAAATATATCTGGCAACATAAATTGTACTCACTAATGTGAACTGGTCATAGACTTGCATCAGGTCCTCCATTTTGTACTGTTCTAGCACCACAAAATTTTCCAGGTTTGAACTGCCTTTGCGAGCACAGTCCTGGCAATGCACTACATAGGTCTTCCGAGAATTGCTCTCACTAGTGACAAAAAGCAGATCAAAGACCTCCACCTGAAACATTAGGAAAGACAAAGGCAAGTATTAAAACCACACACACACACATCATACACAAGAAAAATGACAAGCTCAGTATACTTTTCAAACTGTGCTATATTTGTCAACTACTTATCTGTGCTAATTATAAGCAATATAAACAAAGCCTCAGATTCTAAACAGTTAAACCTGATTGTAATGACCAAGAAAACTGGTCATCATATACAGTACTGTTTAAATATTTATGTCCCAGTATACCCAGAAACCCTAGGTTTATTGCATTCTACAAATGGCTATTCTTCTACCTTTTAAAAATTAAGCCTGTGTTTTTCATCCTTATCTTTTCAGCCAGGGTAGCCATTAAGGACTATGGTTAAATAAGAAATCACCACAAACTAGGTGTTTTAAGATGCACTCACCTCACAGATGCTACAGTAATGAGCAGGCTCATCCTTTCCCCTTCCGTGCCATACAATCTCTTTCCCTGCAACAATGAGAGCCTCCTTCAACATCTGACACTGCTTCAACGTCCTCAACAAGCAGAACCTAGCAAAATGAGCATGGAAAGAGGCATTTATTCCCAAAATACGCCTTTCATAGACTGATAGACATAACATACCTTAAGGTATTAGCATGACTATATAGATATATGTATATAAAATGACACAGAAATTTTGCATGGAACTTCGGAAAAGGGCAAAAGTTGAGTGGAGTTCTGAAGTTAAAAGGTCCTTATTGTGTGGCTGTGCATCCAACACAGGTGTAATAAATACAAAGCCTGGGTAAATGTAGGTCAAATGGAATAGGCTGCACAGACTATACATTTAATTGCAACATAATAAACACATTATTTTCACAGTACCAAGTCCATAGTGTCCAATTTACTTTCTATCTAATTTTCGAAGGCTCTTAGAGATGTATGTAATAAAGTCCCACTGCCATTATAATTTTTAAAAAGCATATAGTTCAATTCCTGCAGCTTCATCACCAGTCACAAATGCTGTCATATATTTTGTTTTTAACTTACTTAATCATTTCGAAGAGCTTGGGATCGGACACTTTGATGTTCCGTGCCATGTTCCAGGACAGGTGAATCATGGGTACAATAGACTTCACACTTTGTAGTTTATTCCACTCATATCTCTCCACTGCGAGTTTATACTGGTATGCTGTAAGTAAACAAGAAAAATAAATGACTCCTGTTCCATCATACCAAGGTCTAGGTCAGTCTTTAATTAACATAATTTCTTGGCCTGGCTCTATCATAATGAGTGTACATACTACTTCAGAAGACAGATAGCCTTCTACCTCATTTGTGGTACATTTTTTATATATATATATATATATATATATATAAAGACAGACTTCAGCTTTAGGAAATGTTATTATGAGCAGTCCATGTCTTCAAATGCACAGGTGGTGGAAAACCAAATATGTAACAATTTATATTTAAATAAAAGCGAAAAAAGAAGAAAGTGTCTGTGAAAAAGAATAAGAGGAAAAGTTAACAAATGGAGAAAAAGGGGGAAGTAGACAAAGTACGAGCCATGTGGAATAGCAAAAGAAAAAAACTAAACTGGACAAGCAGCAGCAATACCTGTTAGTGGTCCAACATTCCAAGCGATATTATTGCACCAGCCAATAGCTTGAACCCAGTGCACTGTGCCTGCATTGATCCAAACCAGGTCTCCAGGACGCTGGATAAACCGATACACAGGGACATTCGCCTCATACAGATCCTCTAGGTTTGGCCACCAGGAGCCCATTAAGAAATTAATATTGTTCCTGTTGAAAAAAAGAAATACAAGTTAGCAAAGTGAGTCCAATTGTACTGGGCAATTAAGCACATGGTAACACAAGTATAATGGATTATGAAGATCAAGAGTGTAATGTAAAATGTTTGGCAACTACCAATGACAAAATGTAAAGCAAGTTGGTTTGATGACCACAGACCACAACTGTCAATTAGAAAAAAAATTAGTTAATTGACTTTTTTCTTAACGGTGAATTAACCAAATGTAGTGAATTATCGAATGGTTAAATATTGTGGGAGCACAGTACCATGCTGGCAATTGACTTGTTATTGTGCTAATTATGTTTTCATACTTTTCACAGAAATCATTCATGGCACCCCAGTAGGACTCCGGAACTGCAAACCATTCACAATCCCCTGGGCCGATGTTGATGTTGACAGAACAAAAGTTGTTGTTTTCTTGATGACCTAAACAACATATAAAAGTCTTGTTAGCACTGGAACAGATAATCCACTTCAATGAGAAACCTATTGACAGCAATCCTAAATAGGGATTAAGACTTGAAACACACTGTGAAGACTTATTATTCATTAATGTTGTGAACAGGAACCTGATTTTACAAAATTATGTATCAAATTGCTTTTTCAGCATTTCAGTTAATTTTCCAGTATTTTAATTTAACGTTTTTGATATAGTATTTGACCCCTTGAATTGTATTTCATACAGATTAGGGGGAAAAAACAGTGAGTTGAGCAACATCTTAAACCATTCCTGGTGCAGAGAAACATGCTGTAGTTATCAGAAGGGTCGACGTATCCAAACTCACAGTACTAACCTGTGTACCAGGAGAAGAACTGAACTGAACTGAACACAAGGCTTGCTACTCACCAGGCGTCCTGCTGCCGGGAACCTTCATATAGAGCTGAACCGTGTTCATTCCCAGGATGATGTGTCCAACATGGCTCAGGAGATTCCCTGCAGACACAACTCGTGCAAACGCAGGGAGCTTACTTAACTCATGAAGCTGCAACTTCCACCTGAAATTAGTAATTTCTGCTTTAGATAATCCTGGAGACACACTGGTCATTTCACTACGATAACATTATGCATATATAGAAAATTAAAAAAAAAATGAACATATATGTAATGAATCAAACTAACCACTACAGTATAAGCCCTTTGGGGAAAAAGGTACATTAGAGGGTGAGGAGTGGCTGTTCACTACAGTAAAGTGACTGTTTTCCAGTCCAACTAACAAGGATATGGTATAATAAGAATTATTGTATTTAACCCTTTGCGGTCCATTGTCGGACTGGGTCCGACATTGCAATTATTCCTCACAGGTCCTTTGTCGGACTGGGTCCGACATCATTATAGCAACGCAATAAACGGGTGTTTAGTCGTTTTTTCTCCGGAAAAAGCCGAGAAAACCATTCAATTGCCGAGTGGGAGCGACAGGAGCCGAGACAAGTCGAAAAAAAAAAAAAAAAGGCGTATCTCATGAATAGTCATACATGGTATCAGGTATCAGATAACGGGGCGTTCATAGTAACAAGCTGGCTGAGTGCGTCAGCACACAGAGACTATCATGGACATTTGTAGAGCTTTTTTCAGATGTTATAGTAATAAAATAATGACTTGGATCGCATTATTGAGGAGTTTGGTGATAAAACGAGTGATCCGGAGATGATCGATCGGTATGTACGACTATTATTATTATTATTTATTTATTTCTTACATAGGTAAACGCTATAGCAAACGAAAGGGTGGGGCGGGGCTGGAGATGCCTAGTGAATGCTTTGTTGATATGCAGGGCCATTTAAACCCGTTTGACTGTGAAAAAAAATACTTTTAAACAGCGCGTATAAAATTAACTGCACGTGTGAAAATTAATTAGACCTGGCGTGCCTGACGCACACTTAATAAATGAACTGCAAAGGGTTAAACCTTTTCCACAATATCTTGGTGCCAAAGAGCAGACAGTAAAAAGGAATTGGACAATAGTCCACAATAGAACTTTTCAATTTAAAACAAATGTACTATTCAGCATACTGGTGTATGTTTTGATAAAAAGATACAAGAACTTGGTCTCTATACAACATTCCTGCAATGGTGATTGGCTAAGAATCTTGTCCTCCAAAAATCACTTAAAACCGGCTTACTTCTTTTCATCTGAGAAGTCAATGTTTGTCCCAAATTTGATGGTTTTGAAGGGTCCTTTTCTCCGCCGGCCAACACTATAAACAAACACACACATTGGTTAAAAAGCTTTTCCACCACAATCAAAGCTGGTAACACAGCTTTTTAACCATTACTCCACTCACTTATCTGATGATGTTGATTCATTGTCCGAGTGGTCCTTGTGGCCCTTCTTTTCATTTTCCTCCTTAAAATAAAAAAATATATCTATATTAGGGCTGTTCCGATTAACAGTTAATTGGACCGATTAATCAACTAGCGTTGATCAAAGATAAAAAAAATATATATATATATATACACACAATTTAAATCGTGCATTCTGGGTAGAGAGAAATGCATGCTGCTATTTAGGGAAGTGCTGATTTGAAGCGTGCTCTCTCTCCCCGGAAGCGGTAGGACACTGTGGTTATAATCTCGTATAAAAAGGAGTTAAAGTTGTGTAAATTATAAAAGTTGTTTTAAATGATTGCCAAACATGTGTCTTCAAAGTTACTTGTGCACTGTAAACAGAGCTGTGGTGAACGCTGTAGTAAAATCCAGCGTGGCACACTTATCCTGAATAACAAACTGTTGATTCAGTTATAAAGCTCGGAGTGTTTTTTGTTTCCGTGTTTGTACACTGCTAAATTTTGCTATTTTGGGGTTACCCCAGAGTGATTAAACAATACGCATATAACTGTGCTGCTCTGACCCTTGGGGCTTGTGTGGCAGTTATTGGGTTCCTAAATCTGTTTTATTAGGATAATAGGACGAAAAGGTAACATTTGTTACATTTACGAAAATAAAAATAATAAATGAAAATAATTTTTAAAAGACCAAATTCCCATTGGGCGCATTTTCTTTTTAGATTCTATTAATTCAAGTACTGTATTACTATGCAGAAAAATGTTAAATCGAGCGACAGCTCTGATATTAATAACAAATATAAAACTGTAACAGGCACATCAATCTAGAGTAGCATTTTCATTGTTCTTGTTGCACATTAGTACCCGCTAACAAGTACAATATGATGTGCTGACACCCCAAAAGGTACAGGGATGTATGTATCATTCCTCAAAAACCACCAGCAACAACTTTACTATGCAAGTCAAATAGACATGCTAGGAGGTCATACAGCTCCTCTTTAGCAGAAAGCAAAATATTAATGATGTACCACTAACGTTACAGGAAACACCTGTACTGTTTTCAACATTGGCTCATAGGCAAAATCAATAAACTGTATAGGGCACATCACTGTCAGAAGCAGAAAGTTTCTGACTTTGTTTCAACTCAGTAGGCATGCATGTCAGTCAAGTTACCAAATAAGCAACGCCACTGGACTATAAACTACACAGAGTATTCCAGTGTGGAATGGATCATTTGTGAAATTTAGGATAATTTTATGTCTAACATTGACATTTTAAACTTTGTATCAATGAAAGAGAAAATATCAACACTATCTTACAAAATACAGTTAAACAGTAGAACTGCCCTCCACACCCCTTTCCCCTTACTGTACTTCAGTTTGTAAGTGTGTATGCATATTTTATCAATCAAAAGCATGTATACAGGATTAAGCAGGATCAAACACCTGACATGACCCAAGTTTCCATTGTATTTTCGCAGATCACTGACCCGTAATGATTCCTGGAATGACGAGGCCTGGTACTGTGCATATTTGGCAATGGTAGTATGGGACCGACTGCTTTCACAGCGCCACATTTTCTTCGTTCCAGTTAGGTCCCAGTTTTCGTCCGTGGGCTGCGACAGTTGCGTCCGCACCTCCACCAGATGATCAGCGTTTGCTTCTACTAATGTCTTGGTAGAAAACAGGCCGAGATCTGGGAAACAAAGAGGAGCCTTCAGTTTGTTTTTTTCCCCCCTTGGTTTTTCGTGAACATTAGCCACTAGTTAATATGACAAAGACCAAAATCCACAATTTGCAATACCAAAATCCACAATCAGAACAATAACCAAGTAGTAACACAGAAACGTTTGAAAGACGTCAAAAAAAAAAAGGGGGTAAAGCAGGCAGCTAAAAAGAATCCAAGAGTAACAGCCAATGACTTAAAGAACGACTTAGAAGCATCAGGGACAATAGTGCACGAAATAAATATACAAAGGCACCTGAACAAAGAAGAGTTGTATGCACAGACCTCCCTGTAAACCACTTTAAGAAAATTCCTAAAACAAACCATCTAAATTTTGCCAAGAAATATGAACACGAATCTGAAGCATTCTTCAACAAAATGATCTGGTCCAATGAGACTAAAATGTAACATTTCCCCAATGGACCACAGTATGTTTGGAGAAAAAGGGGAAGCATGAAGGTGGTTCGATCATGATGAGGTGGGTTTACATGCACGTGAAAAGTGACTCTACAGTCATGACTGTGTGACGCGGTCACGCGAATACATCGTGAAACAGCAAAAGAACGTACTTTGGTCAGCGCGACTTTAACCCTTTGAGCTCCTATGTCGGACCAGGTCCGACATTACAATTTTCCCTTTCCGGTCCGGACCCTGTCTGACATAATCAAAAACACGTCAAGCACAGGTCTCTAGTCGTTTTGTCTCCGGAGAAAGCAGAGAAAACCTTTCAAAGGCTGAGTGAGACAGATAGGGGCAGAGGGAAGCTGAAAATAAAGGGGGGGGGGGGGGGGCGATCTGAGGAATACACATAGCCCTGGCACCACAGACATAATACGGACATAAACAAACAAGACAGCTGCCTCCGCATCCAGCGCTCAAAGAATATACAGATCACATTATTGAGGAGTTTGGTGATAAAACGAGTGATTAGGAGATTAAGAGAAGAGGTATGTGAAAAATACAGCGCACAAGGGGTGGGGTGGGGCTGGAGATGCAGTACTGAGCGTCCTGCTGATATGCAGTGCCTTTTAAACCTGTTTTATTGTGAAAAAAATACTTTTAAACAGCGTGTGTAAAATAAACAGCGCGTGTTAAAATAAATTGGACCTAACGCGCCTGAGAGGTGCTGAATGGACCGCTAAGGTAGGCAGGGTCAATCGCTTTCTCACGATAAAAAATAGCTGTAAAAACCCATGTAAACCGGAGCAGGAATTGTGCTTGTGTCTCACGAAATTTCAGCAGTCAAGATCTTGTTTAACTGGTGGAATCTCACATTATTCCTCATCACAAGACATCCATGTTTCATTATGTGTGTGTGTTAAGCAGATTCTGCGCCTGGCACTTCTACCGCAGCTGCAGACCAGCAGTCACTGGCTTCTCGGAGCAGAGGCAGGGTATAGGGACCGGCAGGTGTGTACAGGATGCTCAGCCATGAAGCTGCTCAGGAACCTCGTATGTATTTTTACATATCCCCGTTCTCAATCTTATATTCATATAGGCCTAAGGATCACACCGTTTTTTATTGTATTGTAGTGTAACCACCCGTGTTCCCATATTTTCCATATACATTTATAGACTACTTTAATTAAATAAAACTTTTAGATGTTATACATATCTATTTAAGTAGTAAAACTTGTACTTAGTAGAAGTTTTATTTTACATACTTTTATGTGCGCGTGTGAGCGTGTGTGTGTTGGAAAGGTAACGCAACACAAACAAGTAATGCATGATAATTCGGAATGTGCGTGACAAGTTCATTCTATTCTCTTGTTAATTTTTTTAAATCTTCATGGCAATGCATGAAGCTCTCCTCACGATATTCAGAGTTGATCTTTTCCTACTAAGTAAGCAGACATGGACATTTAAATATCCCCTCCCCTAAACGTCTACGACTGAGTGATCTGCATTGGCACGGATGACTTTTTCCCTAAATCAGAACAGCATAGCAGCGCATTTCGTAAAAAGTATGCCGTCCATGATCATTTTGACAAACTCCTGGGGCAAAACCAATCTTTTGGCTGGGGTTGTACACGCTCCCAGGTGCATTCCGAGCCATTTTGGACCAATTTCAGTAGCCAATTTGAACTTGACTTTGTCAATCGAAATTACTTCACCTACAACTTGCTATTTTACCAGATGGATCAACCTGATAAAATCACACATGAGGCTAGTTAACAAACACAGTTTATGAAATGTTACTCATCAGACCTTTTACATGTATGTCCAATTCACATAATACTCATTTTATAAAACCTCAGCTGCAAAAATCATATACAATCTCTGCTTAACTCAAATCAGGGTTAATACACTTTTTCTGATAAAAATTTCAAGGACCTTCAAGGACCATTTTGACAATTTTCAAAAGACCTAATTTCATGAGTTTGACAAATTTCAATGTTGATAACTAATAACCAACTGTAAAAATAAAGGTTTTGCATTAACAGTTTATTTAACTATATAATAACAAATCTAAATTACACATTTTTCAAGTATAGATAAGCTCTGGACCAGTTTTTGTACCTACAGGTGTGTGTTTCATTATAAAAGCAGTACAGTAAGTAGTCTCCGGCTAAGAGAACACCTCTTTGCGAAGCAAGCGAAGTGCTCTCTTAGCCGAATAACTGTCAAACTAAATTAACACAGCACCCCTACACACGTTAAATGTAGCAGCAGCAGCTCTAGAGTAATTATGAATACATTTACAGTTTTGAAATGATTGAATAAACCATTTGAATTTAAATTTGATGATAATGATGAGCTATCAGGTAGGGGTGTACGATTCACCAATTTACACGGTAAACCGTGATATTTTTCTTGACGATTATTGATATAGTGACCCCTGTATCGATACACTGTTTTTTTGTTTAAGTAAAATTTGATGTGTTAACATAAACATGAGCATGCACTAATTCATGTCTATCCTGACAATTAGAGCATATTATTTATTAGCATGCACTCTAGCAGCCTCACCTACCAATCACTGTGTTAAGCGTGTTTTTGTCAAGCCTGCCGGCAGCTGAGTGAGTTTAGCAGAAACAGTTTATTAATGTTGATAATCTCATCAGGGCGACGTCGAAATTCGAACTGCTCCGGCCAGTTTAAAATCCAGTGGATTTTTGTGAACCAGAACATTAGTGTTCCTCAAGAAAAAACTCAAAATATAAAATTATATATATTTTTAAAAAGAATCAGCATTAGAACTGTTTTTTTTTAAGTTTTATTATTATTTACAGGGCTCCAGTCTGCAAATGGTTGCAAATGCGGCAAAAAAAGAAAAATATCAGGTTACAAAACAGGTTACAGTACTGTATCAGTTGTGAACAAACATTATTTTTTATTTTTATTTATTTATTTATTTATTTATTTATTTATTTATTTATTAGCAGACACCCGTATCCAGGGCGACTTACAATTATTACAAGTTATCTCGTTTTTTACATACAATTACCCATTTATACAGTACTCCACACTGCTGCCATCCTTTTATAGTTTTAAATATAAGGACATCCATTGGAGGAAAAACATTTTTTAAACCCATCATGAATAAAAAGGAACAACGATAATATGTACAAAATTATGACTTGCTCACTTCTAAATGTAGGCTTTCTGACTGGATAGCCATTAAACACTGGAACACAATCCTAATACTGCATATACAAAATGCAACAGAACTGTACTTGGACACCATTGTGTCTTAGAACATGGAAACTATAAATTCTCAATGATGCATTCTTAAATACCAGATATAACATGCAATTACTTTTTTAGCTTCCAGGTGGTGCTATTGCACTTAATGTATGTTTGATATCTTCATGAAATCCCCCCACCCCCAACTAGGCAGCAGCTAAATCTCCTTTCCATCACTTTCAATTAGACAGCAATCACTTGGTTTCCCATGTTAATAACTGAGCTTACCTAGTTTAAGCGCTCCTGCAAGGCCACGGATTACTGTGACAGGGTTGTTTGGATTTGTACAGAACTGGTGTAAAGGTGGAAAGAAAGCATCTCGCTTGTTCTCCAGCTGTAAACCAAAATAATAAAAAAACAAAAACAATGAACTGGTTTTCAAAACAATGGGCTTAACATCTAGAGCTAGACTGGCATTTAATATATGACAAATATTAGAATGAGGATTTTTTTAAATCCCCAACAATACATATATAAAAAAATAAAGAATAAATGTAACTATTGAATTGTTAAATCTGTCTGGTTAGAGATTTCCTGGTTGCCTAACTCCAACACTGAAGTCCAGAATAACTCACCTCAAAACAGCAGACCAGTAAACTAATCAAATGGAATTTTGTATTTTTTTTTTTTTTAATAATCATTTACTGGTATTAATTAAGTAATTTAACTTTGTATTTCACATAACAGGACCAATACAGCAAGTTGTAGCTACCCCTTCAAAATGGCATTCACAGAATTACTACAGTGCAGCAGTATTAAATTATGCCATCTTTGATAATCTAATCTAAACTTACACATCTAGGTGCAATTTTCTTAATGCATTCGAACTATAAAACTACAGCATTAAAGGAAATGCATAACCAGCAACCCTCCAGCAACCCCTTTAAATGGCATTGGTGGAGGACACTGCTTTGCTGCTTTCATTCAGCCTATTTCATTACCTTTGTAATTGTTTGGGACTGCATTCTGATTCATCCTAATCTTACCTTTTATCAGCCTGCCATAATAAAGTAAAGAGGCCACTAATTCTTTTGGCTGGAGGACCATTATGTAGGGAGACTTTAGAGGAAACTGATGTAAAGCTTATCGGCCTGAACCACAGAGCAACACACTGCTCTACATCTCTTACGTCAACAAAACAATAAAGGAAAAAAAGTTTAAATACAATCCCCACAGAACATAGTATTGTACCGGTCAATGCAGGCTTAAATTACACAACTAAAATCTCAGTAAGAAAAGTACTGTCTAGCAAAATACTAAAAGCAAACATAATTGCTGTTGTACATGCAGACCCAGAACTACTGTAACACTTACAAACATTCTAGTTGGAGACAGTGTATGTGTATAGTGTTTCTATGACAGCAGTACTACGACTACTACTACTACTGCTACTACTACTACTAGAGGGTATACTTACATAGATACTGGGAGTAGGAGGGTTGAGTTTGTCCTTTGGCAGCGAAGGATAAGGGGGAGGAGGCAGTCGTGGGGGCGGACACTTGTCCAATAAAACGCTACTATTTGAAAGACCATTCTTACCGAGGTTTCTGAAAAGGAAGAAATCAAGATTACTACATTAACATAAATAAATACATTAATAAAAACTCTGGAACAGTTTAAGAACTTTAAACATTTGACTGCAGTCAAATTAAAAATATTGAAAGTGAAGGTCATATCTGAATAACCCTTCTCAAAACTCAAGACAATACTGCAATTACATCTGTTCTTATTTCTTCAGAGGCTTAATTTTATCTTCATGACATTATACATTACATGAACTATATACACACACAGGAAAAATATCGACTTTTAAAACAATAAATATTTTTTTTAGTATGGCTGGCATATTCATTTTAGTAACAAACCTCAAATGTACTTGAATCTCAAGATAAAGAAATCATTAGGTAAAGAACACATTTTTCCTGCGCTGTGGCTAATTCAATTCAGTGACGGGCATCATTTTCCTTGGTGCACACCACTGGCAGATGGAATTCATGGAAATGATTCCCACTTACTGTGTCTTTACCCAAATAGATAATTTGATATTTTAAGTCCGGGAACACTAATACAATTGTAAGTGGAAGCACTAGATGAAATGGACCTAAAAACATGTGAAATATAAAAAAATGTGATAAAATGGCCCACCAGAACTGTGTTTGAAATCATTGACCAAATTATTAACAGAAACATTAAATCTAATGCACTACATTGTACAAAACTACCATCCACCAGTTCAAGTTTCTTACAAAAAATACATGTGGTGTGCTTTTCAGGTCTGCCTTGCATACACTCAGAGAAGAGTAAACTTCCCTTGGTCAATAGGGTGAAATTCAAATTCATTAGGATCAACAGGCAGGATTAAAAATCATGAGTGTAATTGAAGTGCAAACCCTGCTTTTAATTGTTTTACAAAGATTGCATGGGAAGCACAACAGCCAAAAGGAGGACAAATACATTACATTTCTTCAAGGTTGGTATCCTAGTAAGTAAAAAGGGGTCACAGTGAAGAGAATCTGTGGTGTTAGTTGTACACTTTGCGACAAACTGCAAAGTTATCTTGATGGAATTACATTTTTCCTTCTTGATTTTTAAATGTTTTTTAAACAAAATAAAATTAAGGGTTGCATAGTACTTTCGCACTCCATTTTTATACTTGCACACAAACTTCACTTTTTAGCGTAAACACAGCTGTAAAACTTTGGCCTAATTCAGTCTGAATTCCTGTTGTCGAATATAGTGTGTGTTAGAGACAGATGAAGGCTGACAGATGAAACATCACTTGAACATGAATGTATGTGATCAGCAGATATTTAAAGCTTAGCTGATAATTTGATGTGGTCAATATTGTCTTGATTGGTTTAAACCTAAGTTCTAAGACCTCATCTAGATACAAAACGAAGGGAAAGCTGGATAAGCACAAGAATTACCCTTTTTATTTCATTTTACATCAGGAATTGGATGTATTGTCAAGTTGTTCAATCCAAAAATGGTGTTTGAAAGGGAACTCAAATTTTCTATTAAGAAATGCTACCGGTGAACCCAATCCTGCACAGAAGAATGAACAGCAGAAAACGTTGAGCTATAAATGGATCTTGTTTCAAAATGTCCCTCCAGTGAAAACAAATCTTGGGATAAAGATTGCCAGATACGAGTTTAACAATACATCTGTTAGGTTTGTCCAAGACAGTGTCCAAATTAATGCTATTTATATTTAAAAAAAAAAAAAAAAAACCCTCTGGTGAAATTCAGTTTATGTATGGACATGTAAAGGAAAGGAAATGGGTGTCTATTAAATACCATATTCATTCCAGAGGTCAGGTTGTAGCTCATAACTCAGGAGAAGCTCTGTAGCACAAACTAAAGGAAACATATACAAAAGGGCCCCATTGCCCATTATATTTATTTCACACATAAGTTCAACATTTCTTTTGAAAACTGCCTCTATCAATTTGCTGCTTCAAGGTAAGCGTTCAGTAAAGATTAGGCTTAGGGTTTCAGTACAGTTTGATTGTGCAGTAAATACCAGGTTTACAGGGCACATATGGCCGTCAGTACCAAATCAGTTGCATAGATTTATAAAGATTGGATAATTAGAACTAAAGTTAAGAAAATAAACACATGGGGTGTGCTGCACTTTCATAAGGGCTGCAGCATGACATTTTTAAAAACAGCATGTTAAATAACAGAACTGATGCACATAATGTAATATTCTAAAATGATATTGTACTTTGATCTTTTTGTCGGTTACCAGCAACCAGCCCAAATGGCAAACATCTACCGGCAGATGACCATGACAATATAGGAATAGTATATAGTTCCCTTACCTGCATGCTTTGAGTACGTCTACTGAGCTGGGATATATAGAGACAGAAGATGAAGGTGCAAGCGGAGGGTTAGGTTTGTGACTGATCAAAGGAGGGTCGACTTTCATGGGGCTTTGGGAGTCCTCAATACATTTCCCATTAACTTTATGTCCCAATCCACTGGGGGGGCTGTTAAGGCTGGTAACACTGTTCGTAGTAGTTTGTTCAGTTGATTTAGGAGAAGGGGTCGCTGTGGAAATGGCTGATGAGGGCGAATAGGCAACAGAATTCTCTTGAGTCTTTGAGTTGTGAACCGCTGGGTGAACGTTATTGACTTTTTCGCAGGTTCCAGAACCCCCAATATTATTGGCTTTTCCAATCAACAAGGCAGAGAGCTGAGGATTGTCTGAACTAAGTACACCTGGTGACTTGGATTCTCCATGGCTAGGGCTTGAAACAGCATCTGCCATCACCTGATGGACATGATTAGGGAGTCCCTCTACAGTGGCAGTGCTGTTTGGTGTCCCTCCAGAGTGCCTGCTGATGTCAGGCACTGATGTTGCGTTGTTGTTTCCTGAAGGCTTGCTCTCTTTGGTTAAGGTAATGCCTTGTTGTCCGCCTGAGGTAGCCGTGTGAGGAGGAGAGGAGAAGTGATTGAGAGCAGCCCCCTGTGTTAGTGAATTGCTAGGCGTGGTGGGATGTCCAACCTGATTCTGAATACCAGTGCCAGCTGCCTGGAAATGCTGGGAAGTCCCAGTGGAAGAGAGAGGTCGTTCACCATTAGGACCCGCCAAATGTGAACTCTGACCTTTCTGAAGCCCCTGAAACAAGACCAATAAAAATCAGGCAAAGAAAGAGACAAAGCTTAAGCTTTTCACCACCGAGAAGAACTGCAAGATTACAACTGAACTCCTCCCTCCCCCCCCCACCACCACCACTGATTGAAAACACCTGGCTTATTGCTTATGAATAATTCGAGCAATAAGCATTTAAAAAAAGGGTTTCCAAAACATACCTACTTCTCGGGCTTATACAGTGCATTAAGAAAAAAAAAATGGCATGTTGTACAAAAGCTATGCTTATACCAGGTTAAACATACATTTAAGCCCAGTTTTAAAAAGTCAAAAATTAGATTTAATTAATTTTTTTGCAAATGCAAATAAATAGATCAATACAGATACAGACAGACTGATGCACAGTAATGCTAAATGCACGCACCTGAGTGGAGTTAATGTGTTGGTTTTTCCATGGCTCCTCTGCGCTGCTGCTGGTTGGGTTTGTGCAGTTATGAGGTAGACTTAGTGCGTTTTGCTGCAGGTAAGGCACGTTTCCATTGTTTTCCATTCCTGTTATGTGATTATTGCCTACAGAAATAGTGTCTGTATTACCCAGCATTCCAGCTGTGCTGCAGGGAAGCGAACTCGCTTGGAAAGAGCCGTTTGCTACTGGCTGCCCAGGGCAGACAGGGCGAACTCCAGGCGGAACAACATTAGGCACTCTAGTCAGGGCCACGTGAGGCTGCTGACCAGAGACAGAGTTTGTAGGCAGTGATGAATCGACTGTTGGCCCATTAGGAACTCTAGTTGGTCGTACCTGCCCAGCTGCTGTTTGTCTCATCTAAATCAAATTAAATAAAATAAATCAATTAGGTGGTGTAGCAAAACTAAAATGATCAACAAGTTAAAGAGTCCCTAAGGTATATCACATGTAGAGCAAAAAAACACAACATTTAAAAAGGTTATACAATACCAAACAAAATAAGTGAACTTATTTGAGAATGCATTGTATTTGGAATGGCCAATCTTTTAAAAAACTACAGTGTTTTCCTACATGATCAAGAATGTATACTAGACCTGGTTACCAATAAAAATAATGAACTTATTGGGATCCATTATAAAAAAAAAAAAAAAGAAAAAAAAGAAAACACACCACACAACTCGGGCCGGTTGTACTAACGAGATCAAAAAACAGGATCGGATCCGGGCTCACTGGAGCCGGATCATGAAAAGGCGTTGTACTAAGCGGATCAGGATCAAGCTCCACTGATCTGAAATCTTGATCCGATCCTGGAGTTGCGCAGCCGTAACTAGAGAAACTGACCAATGAGAAGCGAATATGCGTGGCGCAGAGATTGAAGAATCTGAATGTCAGAAAATGAAGTGCGTTTAATTTAAACAACATGAATCAGAAGCAATTACTGTACATGTATAATTTAAAACTCCAGCGATTCTCTAAAAACAGATAGAGTATATTAATACCGGTATCTGGTTTTGTTTGGTTTTTTAACTTCTAAAATGTTTTAATAAATGTTACTGTAATCACGGTGTGTATTTTCTGACGGACACACAGATATTTTACAGCGGTATAGCCTTCATACACACAAACATCTAGCTGCAGCGTCGGTTTTGGGCAAATTATCAACACATTTTAAGCAAATGTAATCAAGTGCTGACAGACAGCTGCAACTGGAAAATGTCGCGGACAGGGGGAGATTGAGGCTGTGAAAAGTTAAGCTTAAGTTATTGAGAAAAAAGGAATTGGGGGGGGGGGGGGGGGGCTGATATGCATTTAAAAAAAAAACAACGTTAAATCGAATTATTGATTTAATTGTAATCGATACCATGAGAACGCCAGTATGACTTTGTCAACACAGAAAACTTAGAAATAATATTTATGAAACCTCATTACACAGTCAGGTCTATTTTTTTTCTGTAGCTATACGGTGAAAACAGAAATATCAGATATAGCTAAACACAAAACTAATATTGTACAAAGTTATTTTTTTCTAATTGATATTATATTAATACAGTACTGTTACAGCTACTTTTAAATGCATTGTTGCTTAAGTTGTTTTCTAAAACGTTAAATCATCTGTTTCAATCTATGTTTAGTTCCTCAATTTTTCAAAAGTGGGATCAAGTTCTGATCCTGCTCAAAAGCAAGATCAGGTTTGAGCTCAGATTGAGCACTGATCCATTTAGTACAACACAACTAGAATCAAGATCAACATCTGAGCCCGGATCCGGGATCGTATCCCTTTAGTACAACCGGCCCCTGGTCATGTCCAACATCATAATCAGTTCAATAAAAGGGACAACCTTTTAAAATCTTTAGGACATAGTTTCTACTTACTAGGCCAACTACGAAATCGAAAATAAAACAGCTGTGGTATTTCAGGGTCAATTTGTGTCAAAATGTAGAGAGGTCAAAGGACAGGTGATGTTGGGCTTCCTTACCTGCTGCTGGTGCTGCTGCATCAAGGCAAGCTGCCCCTCGAGCTGTTCCAGCATCTGTAGCTGAAGTGGCTTCAGGTTTTGCCTGTTTGTCCGCAGCTGTTCCAAGAGCTATGAAGATTAGTAAAATTAGTGTCATATGTAAAAACTAAAGAAATTCTCCATCTCATTGTGTCCTACACTATTATGTATAAGGTACTACTAAAACATACCTGTAATTTCTGTGGTGTTAAGTACCAGTTAGGAACTTGCTGTTGTACTGGATGGTGTGACGTGTTGTGGCCACTTGCCCAAGAATCAGAAGTATTCTGATGTAGAAAGCACAGAGAGTTAGTTAACTTTAAATGTACACACACTTGCATCAAAAAGTTAAAAGTAAAGTAAGTACATAGTATATATTGTGACCCCATCAAAATCAGAGCTTGGGGTGACTAAATCCATTTGTATTCCGCTTGGTTGTCATCCTAAAGACGCAAGTCTTCTTAAAGTAAATTTATGCATCGCGATGGGGGCATTATGACAACAAACCCAAGCTGAACACAACCAGATTTTCGGCTTTTTTAAATTTGACAACGAACCCCAAGGTGTTGTGGTCGCTCTAGTCACCATGGGGTCCTAAATTTGACTTTGGATCCTAACATATGCCTATAAAATCCCTATAAAACATTATAATGTTGTAGTTATTGTTCTTATAGCCAGAGATATACTGTCACAGAAATCAAATCATAAATTCAAAAATATAATACTTGGAAACCTGTCTGCAAATGAGGAAACATTGCGTTATCCTATCCTGAAAGATGCTGTAAAACTCTCATTTTGTCAAGCTCATCAAAAGATTCATTCTATTATCCCCTTTGGATTTCTCCCTGTATTATAAACATCTCTTCATAAGTTTCACACCCTTCAGAAGTTGTAATAGAGAGACCCAGTGTAGTCGACATCTTTATACTAAGCAATGTAATTAAGTCAGTACCTTTGATGGGCTTGACGTTCTTTTTCTCTTGGCAGGACTTGATTGGTCATCTACTTGGCTTGAAGGAGCCATGTGCAGAGGCAAGGACTGCTGTGACATTTGTGGTTGACCAAGGCCTACTTCATTATTCTGATGAGGTTTACAGGCCTACAACGTAGAAAGTAAAAAAAAACAACAAAAACACACTGTTTGCCTTTGTTCTGTTAACACTTAAAATACACTCTTGCAGGATGCTTTGCTGAAACACAAAAAACATTCTTATGCTGTGTCTTCTTTTTAAGCATGTACTGCACTTTACTCTGAAAATTAAATGATTAGACAGGTGACTCTGCAGAATACATTAAGGCATTATGTAAATTCATATTTCACCCCTAACTCCCAAGGTTATGTTCTTGGAGGTAGCATCTATCAAATAAGCATAACTGTCTCCAATGTCTACAATGCTATTTAATATGAGTTGTTAGACCAGCCTTATGATAAGTAAACTAAATGCACATTGGTTTCAAACTGAATTAAAATAATAATAATAATAATAATAATAATAATAATAATAATATTAATAATAATAATAATAATAATAATAATAAACTTAGAGCCTTTTTTTGGTCACTAATGAAACAGCAGACGCAGCCCATTGTAAATGGCAATCTCATGCAAGCTTGGTAAACTCAGTACTTTATAGTAAAACGCTTAAAACAAAATGCTCCCAAGATGCCACCCAAATAACTCTGCAAAGTGAGAATACATTAAAAAGGTAAAGCAAAGTAAAAAAGACAAGGTTAATATACATTCACTTTGTCACCAAAAAAAACTTCAACAAAACAAACACAAAAAAACAGGTTTGCTTTCAGTCATCCATCCATGATGGCTTAAAGGTATCGCCTTTTTAAAGCAGGTACCTATTTGTTGATAAAAATATATGGAGTGGTTATTTTACAATGTATCAATTACTGATGAATGTCAGTATGAAAGGACAATAACAATTATTCCAAAATATGAATTATTGTTATTTATATAAACCAAAAAAAACTTGAGTATTTTGCATTGCTCTACACATTCAAATGAGAACACACACAAAATGTTATGTTGGATCTTCTCATATGGATAAAGATGGAGAGCATTGTAACACTAGGCATTAGCTGCCAGAAAAAAAAAACAAGAAAACACAGAACTGAAAAATAGTGACGTCAACCATTATTTTCCATTTCTAGGAAACAAGACTAACCCTAATGGACACTCTACTGAAACCACCACATCTTTCTAGGAGTAACGTAATCTTATTATCTTCATGGACAGCCTTGTGTAATTTTAGCAGGTTTACAGATTCAGATTTTTAAAAATTAGTGATTTTTGAAACCGATAATTAAAATTGTATATAAGTAGTAACAATAAATAGGGGCCAGGTTTACTATCCATTTGCTCTAGTGAGATGTTTGCTCCAGTTTCTTAAAAGGAAAAACAAAATGTGAATGCAAAACAAACCTAATTAAATATCGAGTTTGTACGAGTTTGTGTTTTTCTGTAACATTACCAGTTTGTTTTTCCGTGAAAAAAAAAAAAAAAACCTGTAAACTCTGCATTGAATAAATGCTTAGTAAATCTGGCCCTATAATTGGGAATCTACAGTACGATCTAACTCTTCTCACCTGCTGTGCTGAGTTCATGGCACCCTGTCTGGAGGTAAGTTCTGCGGGGATTGGTAGGCTCCATGCCTCCTCAATACTAGGAAGCATTTTAGTTTTACTCTGTAGACTACTTTGTTGAAGGTTACACAACTGAGCCTAGGAAAAATTATGTAAAAACACATTTAATACTGCACTACTTAATATAAATTGTGGTCTTCTACTAAATCTGAGATACATATATATATATATATGTGTGTGTGTGTATATATATATATATATATATATATATATATATATATATATATATATATATATATATATATATATATATATATATATATAGATATATATATATATAGATAGATAGATATATATATAGATATAGATATAGATATATATATATATATAAAATTTGAGAGATAGATAAAAAGTCCTTAATTTAATGGGTAAATTACCACCTGGGGAGAGGTTGAATTCTATTTAAAATATAGGTAATCATCTTCATAACAAAGGATTAAATATTCAACATTTAAAAAAAAAAAACTGAAAAAAATAATTGATGTCTTAATGCCATGATTATGCTTTAGTTATACGTGAAAAATGTTCACACACATACACATTTACATGAACAACAAAACAAAACAGCCCATCATGTCTAATTTTGTTTAACTAATAACTAAAATGATGCAGAAAGAAACAGAAGGGATCTAGTTGCAGCTTGTCAGTGAAGGCCCTCTTGTGAATACACACGGCGACACTGATCAGAGCTCTTACTGACTTCTGCAGCCCAAGAATACATGAGTGTTACACAAAGTAGCCAAAATACATGGTGTTACAGTTCTAACTCCAACCCCATCTCAACACTGACACCACCCTGTGCCTCTCAAACAAAACAATTTATACCTGTAAGTATTTTATCCGTGCTGTGAGGGCAGGGGTATTACTACACGATTTGCTCCTGGTTGCATTAATGTAACATTTGATGGCATCCTGAGGCTGGTTACAGGATTCGTAGAGGGTGCCCAGGTCCATCCAGGCTGCAGCGTGGCCATGGTCCAACTGCACAGCACAGATATAGGCCTGTAATGCATCCATCGGTTGATTCTGCTGTTGATACAACACCCTGACGAGAAAGAGACGTTGATTAATCCACCACACACTGAGACCCGAAAGGCAGAATTTAACACGTCCCCTTGTCATCGTCCTACAAAGTAGTTACACAACTGATACTGTCTGAGAAATGTAGCACAACCTGCGTCAGAAGTGTCATGATAAGCTGAATGCTCAACTCAGTAAAGCAGACAAATGCTTTGGCTAGTGTGTCACCAATGTGATCATTAAGGCACTAGCTAGTTTCTTAACTAAATTCTTGTTTTCCTAGTTTTTTTTTGGATGAATATACAGCAGCTGAGAAATTAATTGGTTGACAGCAGACAGCAAAACGTGGGATAGATGTGGGGGTAAAAAACACACATACAAATCCCAGTCTTGGTGCAGGACTGACAAATGTCACAAATTATTTTAGAATAGCTTCCTCCGATAGATGAGATGCAGGAAAGCAAGGTGTCAATCTGATAAACACATGTTTCCCGGTTGAACCATCCTTGGCTGCTGTCAGTCTGGCTGTTGGGGTGAAGTACAAACAGTTCATTATCTCCTTACCCTATTGAACACCATGTGTCCGCACTAGCTTCAGATTTATCAATGGACTGCCGGTAAGATATAAAGGCATCTTGAACCTTCCCAATACTTGAATAGCACCTGTAAGAAAAGGTTTAAAAAAAAAAGGCCATTTATTCCAATCTTGTATTCACTCAGAAACACCAGATCTGGTCTTGTCACTTGACAATCTCCCCAGTTTTGACCACAGTCCAGAACTGTGTGATGAATACAATTATATAAAGATTAAACCTAATAATATTTTCTGAAATAATCAATTGAAAAAGAGAACAGGTGTCTGTTACTTCTGCAGCAGACTGACACTCAAACTACAAAAAAAAAAAAAATCAATTGCTGTTCAGTCTGGCTCCCAATAACATAGGCTGGTGATTATTCGGGGCAGGTGAATTTATTAACTAGACATTCTAATTGACATTAAGGTCCCAGCTAAACAGTATTTTCATTTTTAAAAATTAGTCAAAGAAACAGGTAGCAGCCATAGATAAGCACATAGCTTGTATTTACATTTTTAATATCAGAATGTTTCTATTTTAATCTGATCCAGATTACAGATTAATTTATCTACATAGATATTCAACTCAAAGGAACAAAACACCACGTGTTTCTCGGTCTATTCTAGCTGCTGTTTAAATTCTAAACCAGTGCAGGCACATACAGAGGGTCCATATACTCTAGTATTAAGTGCACCGTAAGTAAACGATTATAGTCCAATGCAATCTGAAACTAGGCTAGGCTTGTATAATACAATAAAAAGTTTGGTGAAATGAAATGTATAATTTAAATTTTAGTAATACTTAACACAAATCTTACTAGATACTGTACTTTATAGCTCACCAATTCTATGTAAATGTAGATACATTATATTCATAGGTATGGACATCGATTTGGCTAGTCAAAAGAAAATGTGTTTAAATGTTACGCACACCAACAGTATGCAGAATGGATGATTTTGGTTCTAATGGGAAACACACTCAGGGATATAGATAAAAGCAGGTCTTTGTGACTGTGACAAAAGACAAGCGAATGAGCAGTTCATAGATTGGTTGTTAGAGAAGATTTAACTGCCTACTCTCCCGCAAGTTTCAATGACTGTTGCAATAATGCTGTAAATTCATTAAAGCAGAAAACTAATAATGAGAAAATGGTTTAAAAATTGGAATATTTTAATCTAGCTAATGGTGTGTCATGAAAAACGCTGACTTTAGAACTAAGCTATTTCATACCTGCATTTTGATAGTATCACGATTAATATATTAATTTAATTCTTTTTTGATAAACATTTACTGTGCTTTTAAAAAAACTAAATCAGAATCATGTGCACTTGCACCTTTGCCTTATTATTATACCAGTAGCTATATCATATAATCTGTATAACTATATATATATATATATATATATATATATATATATATATATATATATATATATATATATATATATATATATATAACTAACAGAAGATCCAATAATGAAAAACACCGTTGTGCATAATAGTTGAACAAAGAGGCAATACTTATTCAAAATAGAACACTTCCGATTATAAAAAAAAAACAAAGGACTTAAGTTTAACAACTGAAAAGAATGTGTGCATCCACTTCAATTGTCCCTTTAACATAATAAAAAAATACTATATTTTAACAGAAGTAATTTCTATCTAAACTATTGTTGTTCATTACTGTTAACATTTTATGTCCAAAAGCAAAGCATTTGAATTAAATCTCACAAATCCCAACTAATTAAACTATCATACTAAATTCATCTTCTTTTCATATAATATTGCCATATAATCCAAACACAACATGCTTAAAGAAAAGGTTAAACAAAATAAATAAAAGGTAGATAACAGATTTATGTAAAAAAAAAAAAAAAAAAAAAAAAAAAACCAACACCAAACAAAGCCACCACGTATTGCCATCATTTTTAAATCAAGAAAACGTGAATAGAATGAGCCTACTTCTGAATTACAGCCTTGCTACCCGACCCCGATGGGACCCGACTATTTGTATACCATGGTTTTTGCTACAAAAGATTTCTTAATTATTTCTTAATTATCTGAGACGTTAAAATTGAGACGTGCAAACCATCATTATAAATATTGCACTTGTGAAGATATTATTAAAACGTACTGTGCCATTGATGGCATCCCTACAGGTGTCATCACTCATTGCATTGGTCTAATAGTACTATAAATGAGCATTGATGACCAAAAACACTTCGGTAAGAAGCCATTCCTGTAATTTCAAAACAAATTTTACCCCCAGCCAAGAAATGTCTTGGACAGTATATATTAAATATTTTATGCTAAATTACCTACCCACATTTGTAGTTTACAATTAAAAAAACAGTAACTTGTGCCAGCAAAAAATCAGGCTTGCAGAGGTTTAAAAGACCTATCCAGACCCCCAGAGCTATGCTAATAGTATTATAAGCTGCAAAAAACATGTTGTTAATGACTGCACATTACTTGTGTGTGTGTATGTGTGTGTGTATGTGTGTGTGTGTATGTGTGTGTGTAAGTGTGTGTGTATGTATGTATGTATGTATATTATATACACACACACACACACACACACACATATATATATATAAAAATAAGTTAAGAATGTGTAGTGGTACCTGCCAAGGAAGTACCAGGACTGTCCAGAGTTCGGATCTGCTTCTAAAGACTTCTGCAGACACTGAATAGCATAGCTTTCTTTATTGGCTTTGTCTCCCAACTGATCCACGGTGTGATGCATCCAGCCTGTGCAGCAGGGAAAAAGATTACATGATAACCATTTTTCAAGAAAGCTGTTCCTTAAGAGGAGACCAATACAATCAGCAATACCAAAAGATAAAAAGAAAACAAGCAAATGGGGTGGGGGAGGGGGGTTCCTTCTGCTTCTTCAAAGGCCTCATCTGAACAAACTATCTCCAAACATGCTGGTCTCCCAATTCAGACATTGAAACAGTTGTTAGGAAGCAGACACAGCTCTCAGACATAAAACACTTCCCTGGGTCCTCCAAGGGCTGTAGCCCCAGAGCTAGCCCAGCCCTTTTAACACCTGTGGCAAACAGGCTACAATGGGGTCTCCATGGAAACCAGTCTAGGAAGGCCAATTCCAAGCTAATCTAAATTGTTTTATGATATAGCAACATTCTAATGTGAGCAGCTCCATAATAGTTTCAATGTGATTCAGGAGGAGAAGAAAAAACAAGACACTTCCAGTAGAAATCAAACACAAATCATGTTGCATCATCCAGTCAGACTACACTTCAAGGACTCTCAGGAATAAGGTGGGGGAAAAAGCTGTTGAAAACACTGTACTTTCATTTTAACTATTAATAACAGCAGCAAATAGTACAGCAGAATGTGTTCAGCTAATTCTGCATCTTTAAGTTTCTAAGTGGAAAAATGTATAATGAGGGAGATTATTATTTAAATTACAGTTTATAATTCAGATATTAAATAGTATGAATTAATACACACATGTATACATCATGCATGTTACTAATTAAAACTATCCGTTAGTGCACATTTTACTGTGTTCAGATATTACCAAATAATCCATATCTAAAGAAACAAAAAGCCACAGAATAAAAAATAAAAAAAGCTTTTCTTTTGAAAGCAAGCGAAAGATAAATCTACACATGGTTCACTTTCCTGACCCCCCCTCCCCCCCACCGACACACACCAAAATAAAATGCCAAAATCATTCAAACAAATTGAATAATTTAGTGCAACAATCTGTCTATATTAGTAAAATGCAAACATAAAAACAAAAAACAAACAAAAAAAAACAAAACACAAAAAAATAAAACCACACACACACAAAAAAACCCCGCACACACTACTTGCCTAATTGCTGAAGAGTGGTTGCCTTCACTTGTGCAGGGAGATTTTCAGTCTGCAAAAGGAGTTCATAAGCTTCTTTCGCAGCTCGATACTTTTTCTGTGAATGAAGAATAGAAAATGGATGGCCTGAGTTAAGACAGAGAGTACAACTTGTAGAGCTTCCTTTTCAGCATCACTAAAAGCCAGCCACAGAATCCTTGGACAGTAAACAGTGCAGAAGGCTTCAGACTAACCATGGACAGAGGAAATGGCAACATAAACTACACTGGCCAGCCCCATGCTCCAAAGGAAAAAAAAAAAAAAAAAAAAAAGAGCCAGACGCTGGGGGAGGGTCAGTAATTTACTCTCCCCTTTCAAATGCTGCGATATGGGACTGTTGAACACACGGACAGAGCAAGCTAAGTGTCTTTTCCTGCTGAAGTGCTAGGAAGCAGTGTCTTAAGAAAGCTTAACAAGTCAGAACCATACAAATGATAAGACTAGACAAGAATTTCCACATATTTTCTTTTTTTCTTGGGGGGGGGGGGGGGGGGGGACGGGACGGGACGGGGACAATTGAACAGGTTTAATTAGCCGACGACATCACTGAAACCATTTGCAGAGCAACAAAACTTTATGGCGTAAAGTGTCTGCAATAAAACTGGTTGCCTCAGGAGGACCCTCACATGTCTGCCTTCTCTCTCATCTAGAGAACAGTAAATGCATTTCAAAGTAAACAAGATGGAAATGTAAAAATCAAACAACGATATCAGCACAGAGGATGGTAAACCATTTAACCTTGCACCCTGCATAAGAAAAATAATAAATAAAATACCCTGCTATATTCTGTACTGCTAATGCAATACTCCCTGCTTCTCAAGCAAAGAATGTTCTAACTCTTCCTGTTAATGCCTGCAAACAGACTGGGGTATGAGGCACATCCCTATGACCGCAAATCACAAAGAGCACTGACGAGATGAAATGCCAACATCTTTAAAACACTAGATCAAATAAAACACAATACCAAATCATCTGCTGAAGCATGCTGTAGGAAATCACTGGCATGCATATCTGACAAGGTGGACAATGCAGTCTAACAGCTTGTCAACCTCTGTACAGTTAACATGGCACCAGAGAGGGATGTGTTTGGTGTTGATGTAAATAAATGGTTGACACTCAACACACGTTCTTGTTGAGCACCGAAAAAGTATGTGTGATCTGATGTACAAGAACTTTTATATCTCTGACAACACTCCCTGCCCTTAGAGCCCTTTGTGCTCAACCTGGCTTAAAAAGCTTACACAGGGAGGAGGAGAATACTTGGAACAAATTTTGCTCTCTCCACTCTCTCGACAGAATGCAGATGCTGCTTCACCCCTTCCAACAAAAAAAACCCTCAACTTTAAATGGTCAATCAAATGCAATAAACACACTGCTCATGTCTAAAATATCTCATTTATCACTTTCAAATAAACATTAAGCATTTTCTGCAATCCATTAACCATTCTAACACATTAAAAGGATTTTCACTGTTGGTGGGAGTACATATTTCATCCCTCCAGAAAGCCACACATACCGTATGGTATTTCAGTCTTCAAAGCTTAGTTCCAACACTAACTAAACACAAAGATACTGTTATGTATATGTGAATCATTTATTTCCCACAAAAACACTAGTGTTTCTTGACAAATGTATGCATGTTTAACTGAAACGGAATTTGTGTTCAAAACCTGGACTTACTGAATGAAATGGTCATGTAAAATGTAATACAAACATTAATTTAAAAAATACATAAACTTACCTGAATTTCATATAAATGAGCAATGTGAAATTGAACTGCAAAAACAAAGACATATTACACAATCAGTAAAAACAATAAATTAAAACATGAACATTTCAAAATCATTAAGTGTACATTTGAAATTACACTTCATTAA
This sequence comes from Acipenser ruthenus, assembly GCF_902713425.1. Classification (NCBI taxonomy): domain Eukaryota; kingdom Metazoa; phylum Chordata; class Actinopteri; order Acipenseriformes; family Acipenseridae; genus Acipenser; species Acipenser ruthenus. The sequence continues at coordinate 44,922,093 of NC_081197.1, forward strand.
CAATTTTATAAAGCCATTTTTCACTTGCACTACTGTGAAGCCGATTATCCAACCACAAGTAAAACTTCCTGTGTTGAAGGTGAACCCATAAAGTTTCCTATGGGTAGCCGGTGGAGTCCCATTACACAGGAAGTAAACCTGAAGCGTTAAGATGGTTTACCAAAATTGAAATTAAAGAAGCGTAGAAAACAGCAAAACACAAACGACCCTTAAACTACAATTTACAAACAAATGTACCCAATATAAAAAAATGTGGAAACTGAATAGTAAAATAGTACATTTAAAATGGTCAGAGTAAAGCATTCAAGAATGAGTAACAGCAGCACAGTGTGTGTATATATTAACTAAGGGGGTAAACAACTTAATTTGTGATACTGTGTTTCAGATTTAATGAATTACCATTACAATAAAATTTCCTTTGAAGAAATATGACTGATTTCAGTATTTATTTGTTAAATGTGCACTGCATTCCAGTACAACCATTACTACTTTAAAATCTATGTACAGCTACACGTGTAGTGCCAAATGTTTGGACAGATAGGCTAAATGAAATGCCTATATTAGAAAATAAATACATATTTAAATAAAATATCAAACCAACCAATTAACCGGTAATGAGAAACAGAACTAAAATGAACATTAATGCCTCAAATGTCTCAATTTCATAGAATTCTTATACTACACATGCATTTTGACCAAAAGGTTATCCAGTGTGTAAATATAGTTTATTTGCAGTACTTACTTTCAGCTTTGGACAAAGTGCAGGGATTTGAGTCTATTAAAGCCAGCTGAAAATGCTGCAAAAACAATTAAAAAGTACAATTTAAACTACTGTAAAAAGCCTATCTAAGTTATTAGCAATCTTGTTTTGAGTAGGCAATACCACTTTCATCATTGTTCATTCTGATCATATATACAGGGGTTGAGACACAACGGTGGAAATACAAAGATGGGAAAAAATATATAATCACTATATTACAATTGATATTTCTCAGGGGTAAAATAAACCTTGTAACCCATTACACCTTGTAATCACAGCATTATTTACTTCAAACTTCATTTATGCATTGGTTTTCTTTGCAATATTAAATAGTCATTTATAAATACTCACAGAAACAAAAGAGCAACATGATCACTTTTGCAGTGTTTTTTCGAATATTCACATAGTCCCAGAACTAGTAAGTGGGCTCTCCTTCATGACTAGTTCGTTGTACGCAACAGTCCCTGGATTGGAATTCTCAGACCCACAACATCAGCAAGACTACTTCCTGGTGACAATGCTTTGTAAGATTCCTGGACCAATGTATAAGAAGAAGCACCTCATCCAGTCAGGCGGCCAGACAACCTGTTTCACTTCCTCTGACAGAGGTCACAGGTCTCACAGTGATTGGTTCGTAAACGTTGTTGAAGTGTAGGTCATGTTTTCTGATGAATCAAGGTTCCACCTCAACTTCAGGTATAGTCATGTCCAAAGCTTGACATTGTTATTTTTTCCCCGAACAATTTAAAACACCTTGAAAAACTTGCCACATTTTGATTTCCTTGCTGCCCATTTCAATTTCATTGCCACTATACATACAACATCGCTCTCTAGTCTGGGCTGTGCAGTGCATCAGTCTGTGCGTGTCTGTATGTATGTCATAATTACACGTAAAAATGTGACACACACGCATCCACATACCTCAGGTTGTGACATTTTCCATAACTATTAAAACTATAATGACTAATTTCTTTAGCAAGTTTAAATCACGGCTAGACAAAATGCAAAACACTAGAAAGTGTGCCAGAGTTAACCAAGGATATATAGGTTTACCTCTAGATCATCTGTTCCAAAACAAGTATGTGACCTTATAGAATCTGGACAGAATTCAAAAGCAAGATCTATCTCTTAATTGAACTACAGTAAATGCAACATATGCATCAGCAACAGTTCAAGTTAGTAATTAAAAACCTTTCACCACAATTTGTTCAATTAGGAATACAGGCATTAATACATTATATTTAATAGGCAACACTTTTTGGAACAGACTATTGAATGAAATACATCAAGGTTTAAATTAAAATCAATTTCACCTCATCTGTAGTGGATTTTTTAAAACCTTTATTAAAATACCACCTGTGGTAGACCAACACCTGCTATACTGTAAGAGACCTTCATCCAGGACCAAGGGAGGCTGTCTATGATTGCGCATGTACCAATACTTCCAGGCATTTGGTAAGAAATAAAATAATCTGTGGTATTATTAACCTATATAAAAATAAATACCAAGATTTGTTTTTATTTGACTGAATATCTCTCAGCGGAAGACAACTAGTCTTCATCTGGCTTCGAGAAAAGCTTTACCAGCAATAGTTGCTGTTAAAAGCCATAAATCACCGATTGCATTACTAATGAACTGAGCAGGAATCCCCAAGTCAAAAACAATACCTAAAGTGAATCGGTGCCTGCCAACTGCAGCTACCTGTCTCTGATAAATTGGTAGCAGTGCATAGTTTGCATCCTTCACACTACACTGCAGTAATAAAATTACAAAGAATAAATAGAAAAATAAATAGAAACATACACCCACAATGTGCATTTTGGTAAACAAAAATAAATGTATTATTACAGGCGGAAGGTTTTAAAATGAATTGCTTATTAAAAAGGCATTTATTATTTTTAAAATCACACAATTAAATAATGAAGGCTGCCATTAGCAGCCAGTTCAGAACACCTCACAAATGTCTTGCGTAAATTTAATTTAATCTAAATACACAAAACCCACCCACCCTACACAAAAGATTTGTATCCGATGTATTCCAGTATATAAAATGCAAGCTGCTCTGACTCCAAGACATTTAGTATTTAAATACCACCCAAGCCATTACTGCAAGAACACTACAATAAATGCATTAGCCTATTCTCCCAAACAGTATACATTTTAAACATTACCGGATACAGGAAGCCTTGTTGCTAAGTACATTTCCAGCAATATACTGCATCCCTACATAAGCTTTACCATCAGACTGCTGCAAGTCAGATATTGCAGTAGAGTTGCCTGCTTCCAGAGTCATTATTATGCTAGAGAACACTGCAGTTCAGATTTGACATACAATACCTTCAGGCAGAGTTGACTACATACAATTCAATTCTACATAAGAGCATTTCCTAGTATTTCCATTGCACTGAAGACAGGGACATAACATGACAGACTACTAAAGAAATACCAGACTAATATAAAACAGCAGCACCACATTAATAATTCTAATTGTGCTGCACTGCAGCAGGGAAACACAGTGATCTTGAGTCCAAATCCCTGACTTGAGGTTTTCACAATAAGAATTGTTCTTTCGTTTCAGTAATGAAGTGCACTGCATCTGGCTGAACACAAGCACATCTGGTCTTGGGGAGGTGGGGAAAAATAAACAAGCCTCACTGTAAATCAGAAATCCTATACAGATCACAGTGAAATAGTTGAATATTTTAAATGGATGCTCCTCTGAGTAAAAATGTCACATGTTCAGAAACCTAACCGCCTGCAGTATAGTGTAATCTTCAATCCATCTATGCGTTTTGTAATCCACTTGCATATAAACTTACCAGAGAAGAGGAAGAAGGAACTTGAATCCAAGCTTTAAAAAAAAAAAAAAAAAAAAAAAAAAACACAAGAAAAAAAAAAAACAGGGACACTGAAAACCTGTCTTCTTTTTTTTCTACGCTAGCCCAAGTAGTGTGATTTGTGCCTGTTTCTCTCAGAGCTTTCTCTTTGTTCAGATATCTAGGACACGTAAAGCCATGCGTAATCAAAGCCCTGGCAGGCAGCCAGCACTCCATTCGCCAGGCTTGTTACAGGGGCAGGGGGAGGACGTGGCGCACGTGCAGCTGGATCAGCTTATTACTGCGCTCTCCAGGGTCCTCAGTGAGACTCCGCATTCATTTATCTCCTGAGGAAAAAATCCTGTGTCGAGCAGTCAGCCCGCCAATCATTCAGCAACACAGCCCTTTGGCAAAGGGAGGATAAATCTGCAGCTTGTGCTGCTGAGCTAAGGCTGAGTGCACCAGTGGACAGCCAGCCAAGTATTTACATGATCTGCATGAGATCACCAATGGGTCTTTCCTAATCCTTTTAATATATTAGCAAAGGCAGCAGATTTGAAACCGTAATTACCTTTATTTTCTGCCCATCTCTTTGAAATGGACTTTCAATAAATTATAATTATTTATTAATATTTTCTTATTTTTCTTTAGATGAACAGGCTTTGACAAGATGTACAGTTAGTATTTTTTGATTTTTTTTATTCACAGATTTACACAACATTGTAAAGTTAGCATTTACACATACATATCAACTGATTTACAAGATAAACACCAACCAGTTTTCACAGCAACCTTAGCTGGATAAAGCAGTTTAAAAAATTACAAAAAAACCCACAAAAAAACAGGAGCACACAAAACGGACAGTCAAGCTAAGGTCTTCACAGATTTACATATTTTCATTTTCTTTAGGAAACCAATAGATTAAAACTATGGCACCTGAGCAACAGCCAACACAAATATCAATACAAAAATAAAATGAAACAGTAGTTACAAATTATTAAAATACTGACATTTTATGGTGCTGGGGCTAATACTGAAACAAACACAGCTTAATAACAGCCATGTTTATATTGATTTCTACAGTATAACGGAATTCCTAATGGAAATAGATGATGCAAAGAAAACCATTGCTCCCATGTCTGAAATAAAAAAAAACTGAAATGCAGATGAGTAAAATCTCAGTTTTGTTTAAATGGTATTTAGAAGGGATACCAGGTTTATTTCACATTAAATTGTATTGTATGCATAGCAACAGTGACACGCTCTGAACATGGAAATCAAAATGCCTACAGGCATGTCTCTGCAAATCCAATTAAGGCCCAGACTTCTTGCTAGCTAGTCAATAACCTCCAATAGTCTCCTGCTCAAGATAATGCCTCGTTCCTCAGAATTGTCTAGACGGATACGGCAGTGGTACAGCAGTAAAAATGTCAGCGCCTCGGACAGAAACAATTCTAACACTTAATGCAGAAGTTAACTGCCACTGACTGGTACTGAATTGTAAACGTGAGGAAGGACAGTTTTTCTTGCTTTGATGTAAACACGTTAAATCAATGAATTTATTAAATACTCTGAATTCTCTTTATGAAGTATGGTGTAACAAGTTTTGCACACCCCTTTCGTGACCACCATTTTACCAGTGCAAACTTAAATTTATTTTTTCTGCATGTTTATATGTTTGGTGCAACCTCTAATCAAGTTGAGAGTGTATTCCTTGCGCACTCTGCTTAGTTCAGGCCCGCAAGCAAAGCCAGTGCAAGAGAAAGTATACTCTCAACTCGATTAAAAAGGTACCCACCACACACTAACATATTAATCATTAAATCAAAAAATAGACTAAACATGATATTGACACTCAGTATATTTTTATAGAACATGTGGTTTAAACATTTAGAATGCTTTGTCACTGACATTGAGTGTGAGAGCTACACTCTCTGTGAAATTATAAGTGTAGTTGCTGCTAGATTCCAATGGGGCTTTTTAATTCTACAATGAGCACGCTTTAGTGACTAAAGCAATATCTGCCTCTGCAAAAACACCAAGTAAAATACACCTTGCTCCCGCTCCACTTTATTTTTCAATAAACTGTACTACCTTGTACTACCATGTTGTTTTGTACCAATACGACTGATAGTGCATCGATTAAACTGAACCTTTAGAGTCTGTACCCGTGAATTGTATCTGCCAGTAAATCATTACACCACTACAATCCTGGCAGTATGACAACAGCCATTATTTGCATTAGAACACACTCAGGGCCTATAGCATCAGCAAATGGGCTTGTACTGTAGAGCTGCAAATCCTCTCCTTGGACGCACAAGAAAACTTTATTTACTCCTCCCTTTATTTTTAAAAGTGTACATGGCTTATTTTTTCACAATAAAAACAAAGTAGCACTTTCTCCATTCTTTGTGTTTTGCCAGTCAAAACCAAAATGGTGTCATTGTGCTATGCAAGGAAAACATGCTGCAATCAACAGCCAGTCAGCAATGACTTTTTTCCTTAGTCTTTACATAAAAATAAAAATAAATCTTGGCAGTAAATGCTTTCAGCTGAACAGGCTGCTGCGGAGAACACAGTATGCTTTAGTAGCTAATACAATGCAGACAGTAAAGTGGCAGTCCAGTTCTGGTATATGCAGAGGTATGTTACACTCATTTTAAAAATCAGGTTTTGTAGGCTCCAGTAGCCTACTCTTTAACCCCCATTAAATATTTGGTTTGCAGCTAACATCCAGACTCCACCCCCCACCCCCAAATCATAAGCAAAACTCTCCTTATAAAACAATATTACTAGTTTCCCTTCCACTTGGATTTAAGAATTACAGTAATATATACAACAGCCTCGTGACTCAATACTTACTACAGGCACACACTACAATACGTTCTCAAGGTCAGTGGCCGTGAAGCAAGGTGAAAACTTAGAGTTTAACAAGCAAACGTGTCACAACCACAAACGTGTTTATTTCATGCTAAAAAGTTTTTATTTATGTAAACAACTTAAAATCTCCATTTACCTTTAGACTTGACTCGTAGTCTGTGTTGACTTTAAACATCAGCCCAAGTCGTAAATGAATTTCCTTGGCCCGTGAAAAGCCGGGATCAATATAAAGCACCTCCTGAAATGCTTTAATTGCCCTGGGGGAAAAAAATAAAATAAATAAATAAATAAAATGTATATTTTACACACCAAAGGAAATAATGGCAAGTTATCCATTGGACTAAACATATGACCTCTTCTTTTCTATCTACTCCTATCCTGTCTCTACAAAATGTTAGGTACTGTATATAGCATTATATGGTGCTCAGGCATTATAACCATATTAGAATTAATCTGTATGTTTTTAAATCAAATAAAATAATGTTTGCTATTGGGTCCTTCCGTGTCATCTCAAACAATTTTATTTTTTGTGTAGTGGAAGATACCGGTCAGGTATGAAACAAGGCCAAACACTTAAACTCAGTGATGAAGAGCTGCTGAGATGCAAAATAAGTACCACAGCTTTAGTATTTCTGTATTGCTGGGGACCTTAAAATTGAAAAATTATCCAATTGTCAAATTCCTGAGTGATTTAAGTGCATGTTCCTTCTAAAGTAGGAGAGATATCATTTTCAAATTGCTTAGGTGAGCTCACAATTTAACGAACTTTCTGTATGCAGCTCTGCTACTGTCTACATACTTTACTGTCTGATGTAATGACCCCACAAAAAGGCTTCAGGATGAAAAGTATCAAAAAAGGCCCCATCTTTGAAGGTCTAAAACCTCTTGTGGGACACGAGTTAAACTGACCTTTGGTGGGCTTATAGATGAGGATTTGAAGAACTTGTGGTAAAATTGACTTGGTAATCTGTCTCCTTCACAGTTTAATAAATGTACAAACATGAACAACATGCATTTATATTGTTTGGGGTTATATTGTACAATATTAGCAAATAGTTTGAGTTTAAACCAAGAGAAACCATAAAAACGTGTATAAAGAAATAAATCCATAAAACTAAAGCCATAAAATGTGTATAGTCTTTTTATGCAAGTGGTTTGTCACGGGGCTACAGAGGTACTGTTGTCCTCTTATTTCTTCTTTGTTGCCATCTTTAAAAATGGATTCTTGTAAAGTTCTGAAACAAGCATTCATGGGTTATAGATGAGCGTTTGAAGGACTTGTGGTAAAATAATTGACTTGGTAATCAGTCTCCTTCACAGTTTAATCATTCTCTGTCCAGGTGGGGCACCACCACTATATAAAGACTTTAATCAGTCGACAGCAAGTCACAATCCATCACAAGACTCATTCAAAAACATGTCATAAAAACAATATTTGTTCTGCCGACATAATTAAGTCAGATTTCAAGAACATTGTGTCACACGCAGTTGTACCTGTAATTTAGATATCCAAAAATTGCATGAAATACCTTTTTCTATACCACAGGAAAAAACAGATGAAGACAGATTACCTAAAGCAGTGATACTCATTTTGCATGACTTCTACAGTTGGTGAAAAATCTAAGCAGCTTGATACAATACAGCATTCATGCAAATTCTAGTTACATTTTTTTTCAAGTCTAACGAATCATACCCAAACGTGCCTCAATACTGACTGTGGTGTGAGCGACAGCTGTTTTTGTTCATTGAACTGAGCAAGGCTTGGCAGTTCTACATCTGTTTTTCTTTTTTCCCCCTGCATGCATTACAGCACTGCCACTTAATCCATTAAATAAAGCATATGCTAAATTCTGTACTGATTAACACATGAATAGGAAAATGTAAACAACAATAAAATTGCACAGACCGACTGCTTCTTCAGATACATTCTTTTTCATAATACACGCATTATTTATACTTAACAATAAAATGCCTCAATGATGTCTTTAATTCTCCATAAATTATCTGAGTAACACCTCAACACACACACACACAAAAAAGAAGATTGAGATATGGTTTTGTGTTTCCTATTTCCAAGAACTACCTCACTAAAACCAACATTAAATTTCAGCACTTGGGCGTTAATGAAAATGTAACACTATGCAAAAGAAGAACTTGCACTAAAAAAAACATGCGTATCCATACAGACTGGGAATCCATAAAAGCATGCATGGGAAGAAGAACGTCTATTAATATTTACACCAGAATCATAATTCAGCTCTGACTGACAGTCAGTTCAATGTTTTATAGAGACAGCTAAACAACCATCTTTACAGTTTTCATATCCTTTATGTATCCCGTCTCCAGCACAGAACCAAGGCAGTAAATCTGTTTAATAGATTAAGCTTTTAAGCCTAGTGTGTAAACCGATATCTACTGTTTAAACTGTAAAGTATTTTTGCAATACAAAAACACTACTTGATTTAGAATTTATATACATATTTATATTTTACTTTTGTATTCATAAATTGTTTTTTATATTGGTTTGCAGAGTGGCCAATTACAATTTTTTTCAAAATAATATCAACATCCTGACTATGGAATGTCTTCCAATCAACAGCACGACTGTCACCATTACTTGCTTTCAGTGAAAGCGATTTAATCTGACAATACAAACAGAGAAGCAGAGCCCATATGAAAAGCAACAAATGCTGCAACAGTCACGCGACTCACTCAGAAGACGACAGTCACGCAACTCACTCAGAAGAAACCAAACGCAAGACTCGGGGTTTACGTCACATCATTGCCATCAACACTTTATACACTGGCAGATTCCACTACAAACACGTCAAGAACTATGCTTGGCAAACACAGCAACATACATTAGCCGCGTTTATCTTGCTTGACAGAAACTAAACAAACCCTTTGGGAATAGTGTGATAAAATTACATGAATTAGGACAGATGCACCAGGTTAAAACAAATAAGTAAATAAAAAAAAGACTACATATAATTAAGCAATACAAGGTTTGCCATAAACTAAGCTGGGGCAGCAGTGTGGAGTAGTGGTTAGGGCTCTGGACTCTTGACCGGAGGGTCGTGGGTTCAATCCCCGGTGGGGACACTGCTGCTGTACCCTTGAGCAAGGTACTTTACCTAGATTGCTCCAGTAAAAACCCAACTGTATAAATGGGTAATTGTATGTAAAAATAATGTGATATCTTGTAACCATTGTAAGTCGCCCTGGATAAGGGCGTCTGCTGAGAAATAAATAATAATAATAATAATAATAATAATAATAATAATAATAATTAATAATAAATAATAATAATGTATGCAAAATAAAATGGTCTGTGTCCATGTATCTAAAAGCCAGTCCAAGTTCAGAAAAGACGGCAGGTTAAATTATATTCTACATACATAAATCCTTGCGGATGAAAATGTTGCATTATTTAAGTTAAAAACCCAAAGTTGCAAACCAAACAGGGACTACAGTGGATAAGTAATTCATGTTCTCGCACCAGCAACTTGAGGATGGCTACTGTAAACTGGAGACGCAGAACCTCCAGTCTCACCCTTCAATGCAGCACACAATGCTCAATCCATCAGTGAAGTACAGCCATGTGCACATTACTTAAATTGAGCAAGAAAATGAACTGGTTGAAAACATTTCAATTTGTGTTCAAAACAGACTGCGCCTCTACTGATGAAGTGCAGCCCCTACAGTAGGTTCATGTTCAGCTCCAGAAATGTAGCAGTACAAATATTTGATTCTAAAATTCAACCAGCTAAAAATGTCACCATTATTATTTTTGTTTGTTTTACAGCAATGAGAAGCATTATCATCTTTTTTTTTTTTTAATCTGATAAATGCCAGCAAATATGAGCTAGAATAAATAAAACGGTGATTCATACACTTTATAACACACCATATGAAAAATGCATAATCTCACTGTCATGGTATTTCTTGGATTCCAGTTAGAAGGACATTATTCCAGAAAAGATAATGAATGTGCTATATAAGGAGGTTCTGTGCTATACTTTAATAGTGCGTTTTTGGATCGCCTTGTATAACTAATGTATTTCATCTATGCAGTTAACCTTGTTTTACACAGATATTAAAAAAACAAAAACTCAAAGCAACAACTTTCCATCAAGTGCACCACTGACGGTCACAATTTCAACGGTATAGAAGCATCAATAATGAAACAACAAACAAACACAGGCCAGTGACATTTGTTTTTAAAATAAAAAAAGAAGAAAAGGATTAAATTGTAACTAAAAAAAAAAGTACTTCTAGAACTTCATCAATTTGTTTCATACCACATCAGCTCAGCAGACCAGGCACTGACCCAGCCAGAGCTGATCGTCAGACAATTTTTAATTTCTGCGGTTGCGTGAGAAGAGGGCCAGGGGCCTGCTTAACTGATTAAATATGGTGCGACATACCCACAATTCAGTTCAAAGTTAGTTTTAAACCACACCAAAAGAGAACCAAAAAAAAAAAAAACTGTAGTTCAACATTTTTAATTAAGTATTTCAAGAAATGGATGACTGCGTGTTTCAAATAATAAACAATTAAAAGGGTACTTCCATTTCCAGACGTGAATACACAAAAATATAAAAACGTGCATCTGCAATGTCTGGAATTATTAAAACTGCAAGATCTACAACATTTAAACTCCTATATTCTCTGACCTTAACACATCTTCTAAATAATGACACAGTTGGGTTAGTAATCCCACTCCAACTGCAGGTGTGGGATTTAAAGAGGGAGGGTTGCTGTCCTCAGCATCAGTGCTGAAGTAACAAGCGGGACTAAAGTAATGTAACTAGCAATGCATTTCCTACAAAACTTGTAGGGTATGAGTGTTCGAGAGACTAGCCATATATCAAGATAGACTGAAAGGGATATCAAAAACATGCATTTGTAGTTAAATCAAGAACCACCAGATCTAACCTCTAGACATATAGCTAATGGTTATAACCACAGACAAACTACGTACAGTGCTCACCCTTTATAACGCTATAGTGGGGAGCAATTTAGGGGACATGCAACCCTTTCTTCAAAAGATTGTTCGGCAAGGTAGTATGTGTGTATTTTAAAGTAAATAAATACAAATAAAAAACTTAATATCTGATTTCTCTCAAGGTCAATGGTTTTCACAAGGAGGACTGGCAAACCCCAGTAGAATGGTATTCCTACCTTCTCTTTCCAGTAGGGGTCGCTGTAGAGGGGGACTGCAAATGCCTAGATGGGGAAAAAGTGGACCTACAGTAATAAATACCAGGAAATATATGTTGGTACCAGAAGCAGGTTACTGGCACATTATTTTAGATTGTCTAAATTGTGTACAATTGTAACAGATTCCTTTTAAACAAAGAAGGGGTTTTCAATTACCCCCATTACTATAGACAGCAAAATCAATGTTAGGAATTTGCTGTAAGAGATCAATCAAACTGAAAGTACAAAATGCAGGTCCTAACTTCAGGTGTTGCAGATGGAGTATTTCAGGTCCTAATTTCAGGTGTTGCAGATGGAGTATTTTGGAACAGGAACCATTTGAAAAAGATGAAACTAATTTCATATACATTAAGAATCATGTTTAAATTTAGTGCATACATCATGAATTGTAAGCAATTAAGAACTCAGACCTTCTTAAATACCATTAGCATACATTAGTTACAACCGTGAATATTGTTTGGTAAATGTCCTTGCAAAGTTTAATTGAATTCAGGCAAGCTGTTTCCAAGATACAACCTTAGCAGTCAAAGCAGGTGACACTACCAAGAAATAAATAATAATAATAATAATAATAATAATAATAATAATAATAATAATAATAAAGGAAGGACAAGTTGCCCAGTATTCATGTGGTCAATGGCAAGATGTCTTTTTTTTTTAATACTCTTGTCCACGATAACCATATAACCTCTAATGGCAGTTATACTCAGTTGGATTTCATACATTTTCCCCTGTAGTATTTATATTAATAAGCAAATATGAATACCAATTAATCACAAGACCTACTTCACCACTATATGAAGAGGTGTATTCTTAGGTCAGTACAGGTCTAAAACATTGGAGCTCAGTCATATATCTAATAACGGAGTACAAAATCATGCACTTACCCCTCCCTGCAGGCTGTCCTAACTAAAGTCACACAGACTTGGTAAAGCCTAGCATTCTTTTTGCTTTTTCCAATTGTTCTAATCTAAAGCATTACACTGCAATGCTTTCTGCTTGGTTATTTTAAGTCAAAGCTATGCATTTTTCTGCAGATTGCTGAATGTGTGCAACAACCCCTATTGACCCAATAAAAAAGCCCAGGTCACCCAGTGATGAACAAACCATATGCTAATCATAATACATCAGATCTATTATAAAATATTTTATAAAATGGCTTGGATAAATTGAACGCTGTGATTCAACTCTGGGTCAACATATTAAATAATTAAATAATTAAATAAATAAATAAAACAGCCACTCACAGTTAATGACTTAAGGCCACAGATATTCAGCACTTTTATATTTATTTTAGAGTTAAACATGAAGATTAATTAAATAGAACTGTAAAAAATGTAAATGATAATGACTGATATGACATTCTGCATGACTGCCTCACTGACCGTCTGGGACACCCTGGAGAAACTAGTGCTGAGAAGAGACGTAGGCAAAACATTCGGAGGAACAAAAAATAAAAAGTGCAGAGCGTGATTGTACTAGGGAAAGACTGGTTTCAAAACATCAGCTTTACTTACCAAAGTGTATAAAACATGTAAATAAGCAGTTATAGTTTTAGTTTTTCAAACATTGAGTATGCAAAATAAAAAATAAATAAATAAAAATAATGTTTTTCCTGCAAACTTTTAGCTTCTAAAAGAAAGTATCAAAACTATTGTGCACTGGTGGAAGGATACATTACATAACACTTACTTTATTACAAAATAAACAGCCATCTTATTAGCACAATAACCCGCTCCAAGGTGTGCAGTAAGATGGATCTTACTGCACTTCTGCACCCTGGCATGTGTAAAATGTCTTACCGCACCCACTGCTGTGGGTTATTGCTTGCTGCATGTGAATTGAAGGAAGGAGGGCAAAAGTGAATTTTTTTGCAATCCAAATTATAGTCCTGCATTCTAGAGGTGTGAATTTCAAATAAAAACATGTTTGGAGTACTGAAGCATGAGAAATTAATGGTAACCCAATGGCAGGCAGAGTGAAACATGTGGTTTCTCACTGTTTAAGCCAGTGGGGTAGCAAGGGTGAGTGACTCTGAACTCTCAATTTCTAAATGTGTGAATCCCCCCCCCACAAAGAAATGCCCGCCCCTTTTCTTGGTTGTACCTGCACATTGTACCAACTGCTTTACAAATGAACTGAATAGACAGCTGTAAGGGTGTGTATTGAGTAATACAGATGTATTAAATTATTGTATCTACTTCAAGTACACAAGCATTAGCTTACTCTAACCTGCTCCTACCTCGTACAAGAAATACACCCCAATACATAACCATATCCACCCATTTGCTAACCCAGATCATTTTGGAGACATACTTTTGACACCAATATTGAGTTTTTAGATGCTCTTTTAAAACGTCTTATTTAATGTAGCCAAACATAATATACTGCTTGATACCAAATTATCAAGACTGGATATCTACCAATATTTGATTGATTCATACATACAGCATAAATCCATTTATTATTTTTAACCAAAACAAGTTCAAATGAAAAAAAAAAAAAAAAACAATAAATCTAAAATGGGGGAAAAAAAACTTTAAAAAAATGTACCACAAATAAAGTTATTATACAATAATAATTTAACACCATCACAGATTTAGGTTTTGTTTGAGATTTATTCATTCTTACACACAATGCCATTTAAGAAACATATAATACTAAAGCTATGGAAAGCTGAATAGGTACACTATAAATCACTTATGAGAAATCAACCACCATTTAGGATCGGTCAACGCTCCAGCACATCAGATCCTGTGTACCGATGTAAACTTGTGCCTAGAATTCAAGGCATAATGAAGCAATACAACTCAAAGAGGGCTTTACTGTCGGGTAAGGCCCACCTCGTGCAGTTAAACATTTAAAGTGTTTCTGTTTTTGTTGCTAATGAATAAAAAGGTTTTCCTCAGTATTCCATGAGTAATGTGGTTTGTGCAGAATGTCATAATGTGGTCTGGTAGCCTTCAGGCTTCAGTATCCTAGCAGTGGACAATGTTGTGTCATGGGTACTTCCAATAGCCTAAATAATAAGTCAACACTAATAAAATCTACCTCTTAAACATAAAACATATAAAAAGAATAAAAGTACTGGTACACACTTTTTTTAAAAATATGATTTCTGTGCAAACACATTTGTGTTCAGTAACTTGTTCACACTGTGTTCATAAAGTTCATTCAAAACTGACAGTAAATCAGTCAGCATCCACTTGTTTGATTTCTACAACTTGTCATTCAAACTGTAGACTAGTGTTGCTATTGCTGGTGTGGTTATTGTATTGCTGCTGACAGCAAGCACTATTTTTCTTTTTCTTTAACTTTATACTAAATTTAAATAGATAGATTGATTGATTGATTGAATGTCATAGGACTGCAATGAACAGTCTACACTGACAGAACATTGAGGGTGTGTACTAGAACGGAGAATTTCATCAAGCAAAAAAAGGTAACATACATAAATGAATACTGTGTTCACGTATTTTCCAGTGGATTGATATGGAACATGTATTAAACATAGTTTAAAAACAATAACATTTGAGGTCCTTTACCAGAGATTAAGGATTGCATATTGACCAATCTGGTAAAAGAAAATCTCTGATCCATTCTAAATAAAAAAACAACACTGTGTAATGCGAGTTCTAAATACAAGAAGTTTATAGAAAGAAACACAAGAAGAAATGCAATAAAAGTTTGTGCGTCTTCACTTTGCGGTCCTCTAGCCTACACAGCAGGAGATGACATCTCATACTACAAGTGAAACCCTATGCAGGACATACGTCAGAGTTCTAGAGTCCTGCTTTTATTTACCACAGCCATTGGCTCTAAAAGACAGAACACCCTGCGCCTCAATGCCAAACTGAATAGCTCACATACCAAAGCACGAAAGATGCACCAAGATGATACAATTGATCTATCAAAAGCTTTGATATGAATACAACCGAGGTGTATTGTTATGTGGAGTTACCTACAAAAATGTTTGTTCTCTAGCCAAATGTCTCAAACCTTGACCTCATCACATAAAGCATTGTATTTATTGAAATTCACCACTTAAAATTACATTACAAGTAGCTAATTAGGTATTTGACTACTAAGCACCTTCAAATAAAATTCTGTTTTTTGCGTTTTAAATAAAAATATAAAACTTACCACTGAAATGCATTATAATGGAAGTACACCATACCGAGGCCATATAAAAAGGCAGAATTCTGAAATAAAAGAAAGAGAGATTAAATGATGCCGTAGCACTTAATAGAACACTTCCATTAATCATTTCCAAAGCAGTAAAACAAACACAGGAGGAAATCAGAGGTTACTATACAAACTTCAATTAAAAGTTTGCATGTCCTTACAACAAACGTTCTTTTAAAGCAAGACTTTGTACATTAAAAACATTTATTATAAAAACCCAAGTCTAAAATGAGTTTGATATGAAGTCTCTTTAAATCTTATTAAAATATAAAAATTGGCTAAATTCTACTGGTGCAAAATCGGCAATTTTAATGTCTTAATCGATCACATGTATTTGACATGTGATCGATTAGAACATTTTAATTAAAAAAAATTATATAAATAAACTGAAAACAATATGCGTGTCCGCACCATATGCTCCTTTAAAGTTTAATAAAAAAACTATTTTATTTTATTATTTTTTTAAACAGAAGTCATTTTTAAATCTGAAATATGCTTTTGTTTGTCAAAAGCATTTACCATCAAAATCCAATAAATTACCCAACATTGCTTTCCCTTCCTCCCTTTCCTTCACCCCAAAAATTACCAATCATGTCAGATTCTTCCATTTAATCTAATTGCATATCTTTAATTAAAAAAAAAAAAACTATTTGCTACGGATGTGACTTGTTCAATAAGTAAACAGAGGCTGGAAGGATAGTATCCTAGCAATATGCCAACGTTGGCTACCTACTGAACCAGCACTAATATAATCAATATTTTAATGCAAACTGGCAACAGGAGACTTCAAACTGAGCTCTAAGTTGATGCATCAATTCACCAACATGTAATCGAAGCTCAGGAAATTTAAGGACGCATCAATTAAATAGCTGCATCTTTAAAAAATGTCCTTTATAACATTGACAATGTTTAAATCCCACTTGGTGCAAAGTTTGAACTGGAGCAAAAAACAGGATGAGTATTAAGAGAGTCTTGTAAGAACAATTGCCTTGAATTAATAACTATTTTGATATAAAAGGTATATCTGGACTATTGTGTTGGAATGGATACAGTTTCCAGGCACAATGAATACTCATGCTGTAATGGAGTGTATCTTGAAATGCTACCTCATGATGATGTTCTAGGTTTTTCCTTTCTGTATCATTATATGATAAACTGCTAGTATATTTTAAATCCACCTTGTTGTGGTTGAGGGTGTTTTGTGTGTTCATTGCAATTCCTCAATCTTATACACATGATTAAATAAAAATTATTATGAGGAGTTTTTAATTAACGTGAATGAATATTCAGATTATTTAATGAATAACAAACAGATTGTCTATTTAGTCGGTGATTTAGTAATGATCATAGAGCATTAATTCAGGTTAATTAACGCACTGAAATTTAAACTATTCGATTAGTCTAATTAATTAATTGTTTAAATTGATTATTAAAAACTAATGTGAGCCCCACAGTCTTGATCCCACTACCCAACTATATATGGCTTAAGTAGCTGTCCATGCTCAACCCTAGTTTGCATACTTCAAAACTAAATACTGGTCTAACCTCAAAAAAGTAATTTGTTATAAAATACAAGAGGATTAGAATGAATAGTAATCAGACACATCTTAAAGTTGTTCTGAAATAAAAGCACTTTCAGACATCACCATTGATTTTCCAGTACACTGGTACAAAATGCAACAAAAGGGTTAATGTTTATAACACAAGGTACTAGTAAACACACTAGGACTACACACAGCACACTGTATACACTACTGAACACAGTAGATGTTTAAAGGTAGTAGCAAACCAACCTATTATAAAATGTATTATGGAAAAGAATCCCATCAAATATGAAACAGGCCAACACATCCCTTTTGATATTGCATAGCAGTTTTTGCCAGAAGTAGCCAATTGTGATACTGCTGTCAAATTCAGCAGATGGCAGCTGAATTCCAGAGACATCTGCAACAAGTACAGTTATCTATACTCAAACAATTGTGTTAGATTAAAAGTAACTGTTGTGTATTATAAATAGAAAGATGTGTAGTTCTCAATATATCCAGCAATAGAGTGCTGCACCTTTACTAGCCCACTCCCACAGAGAGAAACAGCAGCTCCCTGCTCAGGGCAATGGAATAGCCAATATATTAAGCTACTCTGTCGCCTCGTCCTGCATGGCTGGTGGAGCCTTATGGGTTTTCAAGGACGGTGATGCGCGGCTTTGTCTGGTCGCAGAGTCCTTCCCTTCTGTGTTGGCGTTCCCAATATCCAACACACTTTAACACAGATCCCTGCTACAAGACTGCGAAGCAGGAAAACACACCATCCACCAGAGTGAGGGGGGTGGCAGATACATAAATGTAGTATAACTGGCTGAAAAAGATAGAGAGGCAGAGAAGATAATGCTCACATGGGATGACCTGATGTATCGAATTCAGTACTGTAGCACGTGCGCTGGGAGGGAGTTAACTTAATGTGCGGGTAAATGACTGCAATCTCACTTTCTTTTAACCGCAACTTTTTTTCATAGAATAATGTAAATGAAATAACTTTTACTATTAACACGTTTCTCAGTTGTGATTGAGAAACACGAATGGTTTAACAGGTATCAACCGAGTAGGGGTGTAACGATTCATCAAATATTGATGCATCTCCATATTTTATAAAACGATCCGACACACGATCCATGGATTATGTATCGCGATACAGCAATAAACAAGCTAAAGGATGTTTTAATTTGTACTCCTCCACATGTACTGAGCAGCAAATCAAAAGAAAAGGATTAGTTTCATTATCCAATGGTTGTATGTAAATTGTAAGTGGGTGCATCCCAAGTGGGTGTATCCCATTATGCAATGTGCAGCACAGTGGCTTTCGGAATTCAAGTGAGAGCAATGGCGGTGAGCGACTCAAAGCTCGGTGAAAGTGAAACTCTGAACCTGAAATTGATGATCTAAGGCGCAGAAGGGCTGTCAATGTGGACATATTGCAGGTTTCCTGTCATTAAACAACAACTTGAAGAAAACCTGACAAACAAAATACCGCTATGCAAAACAAACATAAAATACACTGGAAATACAACAAACATGTCAATGCATTTACGCCATCATCATGCAGGCGTCAATTTGGGGATGTGTATAAAAAACTGAACACGGTCAAGTGTAACAAGCCTTCGTCTTCAAGGAATCACAGGTATGAAGTATAATAGCAGGACAATATCCAAAGCTCAGCTTTTCCAAAGTTACAAAAAAAAGTACAAACATTTAATTTATAAATCAGTGAAAACTCATTTTTATTTCACACCCCAAGGTATACAAAAATTGTTCCTTAAAACAATATAGTTTCAAAACAGGAGTTGTAGAAGATTGGACAATACAGATATTTAAAACTTTAAAAACATTTTATTATTGTTTTTTTTACTGATTTTTAAAACTAGTGTTTTGGGTTATTAATGAGTATGTTATCTTGTTTTTAACTCGTGTGAGTAGAGTAGCCCAATCATTTGAAAGTGTAAGCCTGTTGATAAAATGTATTCACTAATTTCTATTCAGGATTAAATATTTTAATAATTAACAATCCTTCAGGAGAAAGAAACTTACAATAAACAAATACATCTAAAAAAAAATACCTATAGAATGCCATAAGTTGCTGAATGAAAAAAAGAATACTACTACAAGTATGGGTAACTATTTCCAGAGCCTAATGAATGAGACAGGAAAGGAGGTGGAACATGTCAGTGGTGCAAGAGAATTGCATAGCTGATTCCCAGTCGCTTGAAGAACAGCCAGTCCTCAAGACTGATCTGAGAAGACACAGTGGGTCCCCAGGACCAGGGTTGAAAACCACTGATTTAGAGAATTATTTGGCACATACTGCTTAATATATTTCTTTCTTGGGTGTGTGAAGAAACACTTTTCTAAGTTGGGTCAGATAAACCAAACACATCTGGTGAGTAACTGTATTAACTTAAGTAAATTAACATTTATTACCTGAAGAAGTTACACACTATTGTTATGCTTATGTGTTTATAATAATGTGGATCTGCATCGGCCACGTGAAACTCACCTGTTTACAGATTAAAAGTCGAGAATGTGTTTTTAATTGAAAGTGCTTTGGAGATTATACACACAGCACAACCTAATTGTGTGATTTAAGTTTAACCGGTTTTTAATTGAAATGTGTCAGTTTAGTGAGACCTTAAAATAATTATTCAGAACCGCTGTACTCGTTTTCAGAAACGCTGGGCAAGTAGTGTAATGCGGCGCACCCTAGCAAGTGACAGCGAAACACCACAAGGCACTTTGTCTGCAGGCTGCTTTAGTACAACGGAATAGTAACACTATTTTAACCATTAAACATACTCTAAATAACACAAAGGGGTTGTGATGGGAGACTGCCCCGTCTTTATGAACGTGGTTGGGACTGGCAGGGAGGGGGTTAAATTCCTCCCTGCCAGGAAATCATGTGAGAATGTGGCTGGAGCCCTAATTGAATAATCAGCAATTATTGATTAATCGGGCTCCAGCCACAGGGGATAAATGCCAGAGGAGAGGCCCTGGCTAGGGAGAGAGTTCTAGAAGGAGTAGAGTGTTTTTGTGTGTGCTGTATTGTTAGTTTTTTTGCAAACCAGTGAAGGCAACGCCCACCCTGGAAGCCTTATTTGTAAGTTTTGTTTTGTGTTTATTATTTTGTGTTTTGAAACCTTTTTGTCTGGCCCTTGTGCTGATTTATTTTGTATTTGTTTATTAAAAAGCTTTATTTTGAACGTTTAAACTGTCTGAGTCTCAAACCTCTGTCATCCTTGTCACACGGGTACATTCACATTATTGTGTAAATAAGGTAACTGTCTTCCCGATAGCAAGGTGAAGCCTGTGTCCAAAACACTGGAGTATATACATCGGTACATCGAACATAATTCAAATTAACCTCATTACTGGAGCAATCTAGGTAAAGTACCTTGCTCAAATGTACAGCAGCAGTGTCCCCCACCTGGGATTGAACCCATGACCCTCCGGTCAAGAGTCCAGAGCCCTAACCACTACTCCACACTGCTCCCATATTCATTCAATTCACAAATTAAATAATTTCCACCTGCAGGAAGGTGCAGAATTTTACTTAAATAGAAACCTATGGTCAAAAGCACACCCTGCATCCGACTGGGGCGTAGTTTCTGGTCAACCTGCATAAAGAATGCTTTATTGAACCAATTCTCATGGACACCTATAAGAGCCGTGTTGTAGCGAGGGGGAACGAGATGAGATCTGTTTCCAAACGTGGGTTTTGAGGAGTGGAAACACAGGAGTATGCTGTATCAAGCAACTGGCTGAAACACATTTGAACAGCACAAACATTAAAGCCACTTCCTGTTTATGTGTAAAAGTAATTGCAAAGACGATTCAGGTTGGACACTTCATAATAAATCTTGACAAACATTGGCACACACACACACCACTCCAGATAAGGTTGTGTCTGAGTAATGTACTCTCCAATTTAAGAATAACTGTTGTATTAATTACAGCCTTACATTACCAATATTACTCTGATACACAAAACTGTTTAGCATCAAGTCAAATCAGGCAATGGTGACAGAATCAAATCCCATGTACGGAAGTTACATAAACTGCAGGTTAAAATGTTATGTTTCAAAATAGGAGAAATTTAACCGCAGTCTAGAACAGTGAGCACTAAACACAACCGCCAACAGTTTCACTTTGTGCTGGAAATACTATCATTCGCTCGTATACAAAAACCACAGCAGTGTTCTTGACCACAAGAAAAGGAAGGTGGATGATAAGAAACAACATATTAAATAAACTTTACAAGGGTGACTTTTTAAAACACCTAGTCCAAGCTTTGCTCACAAAACTCTGAAAATGGGAAACTAGTTAAAATAAATAGCAGTAAGTAATAAATAAATAAATAAACTAGTAAAAATAAATAGCAGTAAGTAATAAATAAAAGAAACCCTTCTCATACTGAAGAAATGAAATACTGTAGATTCTCGCAAATCTGAACCAGTGAGGACCGGGGCCTAATGAGTAATACTGATACTAAACCCTCTGAATAAGAACGCAATCTCCACAGCAGCTCAAATCCCAAGACCAAGCAAATTGTCATTTAAAACCCAGCTCTACAGCAGATGCCAGTGAGCTGACTTGGTGCCAGTAGGGCCGCTGCAATGTCTGGTTATTCTCTCTAACCTATTTATCCTTTAGTGGCTTGTCCACACAAAGACCTTGTGGCTGTAATATGTCAGTGGTGTTTGGTGGGATCAAAACACATCACATGTGGTGGTTCGTTGCCAATACAGATGGGCTTCTCTGTGCTCAAAACACATTGAAAATTGGTCACATAAGGCACAGTGATGTGTTCAATGTAACAAAGCATGTTCTCATTGTTACTCCAATGAGTTGGTGTATACCATACATCAAAGTCTGTGGAAAAGTGCAAGGTGGGTTGCAGCCAAGAGCACAACAACCTAGTAATGTGGCATCCATTCCAGCAATTTAAATACTTTTGGTTCCTTCCTGAGCCATGGTCTACTTTCCACTTGGTACCAGCGGTAATGCTGTTTGATCCCAGTTTAAAATGAGTTCTTCCAGTATGCCATCCTCTAACTGTGCTGACAGCTCTATTAAGGAACTCATGCCTCACAGTGGCAACATTTGCTGGTGGCATTTTACAACTAGTGCTGACTTTTCTTTTGGCAAAGTCCATGCAGGTCAGCCGTGATAACAGTATGTGCGCCTCCATTCTCAGATAGCAGCAACAGTAACAGCAGTAAAACAACTCTTCCTGATTCCTGTAAGGCTTTTAAGTAGAACTTTACTTTATCACCTAGTTCCCCCAAGTAGAAGGAGGAGAGGTATGTGCGTTTTTATCGCAGGGAGATTGAAGCTGAACAATCTGTGCTGTTTTTCATTTCAGTAGCCTGGGATTCCACTTTGCTCTTGCAAAATGTTTTAAAATCGGCGACCTGTTGGGCACCACATTGTCAAACTGCCACTGTAATCGTGTGCTCACTTGTATATTTACCGATTTCAAGACGCTGCTCGGCTGTGTAATTGACATTCCTTTGAGGGTCAGCACTAGGTTCTATTCTACTTACAACTTGCGAGTCTCAAACAGTTGAGTCATTAACTTCTTCGTATCATTTCTTACTGTTCAGAAAGGCCTGGGAGAGTCTGGTATGGCAGATAATCCATCTAACCACTTAAAGTACTTTAAAATGTTTCTCTCTCTAATTTACAATAAAAAGGTAGACTAAAGTTAACGTTCTCTTTTACTCACGCTACACAGCCAGAGGGCAGGTTCGTTCTGAAGATCACTGTGTGCAACCCTTTGATTGGTGGAAGTATTATTGGCGATCCAATTAAAAAAAAAAAAAAGCCAATACAACCTAAATAAATTACCCACTATGGGGTATATTTCTACCACCTTTTTCTAGATGAAAAAAACAAACAAACTAAATTGTGCAATGACATTTCTAATGCTTTATTTAGTGCAGTTTGTGATAGTCGTTATTTTAGTACTCTTATGGGGACAAACACAGCACAAAGAGCCAGGTGGCAAACTGCTATTAGTCAAGTGTGGACCTAGCAGAAGAGAAGACATTACAAACTTGAAAAACACTGTAAACAAAAAGTAATCTGTTATGTCTCCAGTACATAATGTTCTAATTAAAGATAAATAACCTAGAAATGACGTTGGTATGGAGAGAAAACAATTACAAAGTGAACCAATAACTGGGATGAAATACTAAATGAACAGCAAGATGCATGTAATAAAACAAAACAGTCAGCTTTCATTCTCAGACAGTTACCCACCCATTCTTACAGAATGGCAGATTGACCTTGGGTCACTGTTCCAGAATCAGATTATATAACGCACACACACACACGTCTTAGGCGCAGGCAATATACATGGACATTTACAAAGCAGACATTAAAAAAATAAAAATTAAATACGTTCAATAATAAATGACAGGTCTGAAAACTCTTTTCTATATTGCAACCATCAATGATTCAGCACAACAAACAAGTCTTCACGCAAGAGAAATGCAGCTGAACCTGCATGGAGATTGAATTACCCGCCAAATCCCAAAAGGGGCATGGCCAGTTCAGCTCGGAGATGCACGGACAAACACACACAACCTTCTACATGGAAGAGTGGTGCCAGCAGGAGCTGCTTCTGCATATTCAATGGTTTTGTCAGGATTAACAGAAGACCAGCTCTCATTGCTGATTCGCCATCAAAATAAACACCCACGAAAACTAGGTCTAACAAATGTTTAGGAAAAGACAAAGTGCCAAATACCACCCTGACCGATTGTAAATCTCACAGATAAAGCAAAGTGCCCTTGAAGAAAATTCTCACTGCATAGTACCAAAAACAGATAGACAAGAAGAATATTGTCAGGACACATTCCACTTCAGCCATTTAAAATGGCTCTATAACACAACAGGGGAAATATTTTCAATTCTGCAACCAAATAATTAACAAAAATAATGTTTTTACTGAAACAAACGGTAACATGTAATCATAAGAGCTGTATGTGTCACTGAGCATTGGAGCTGCAGCATGCCATTCCCCATGTTACAACTGTACACAATTAGAGGTGCCGTCACCAATTCCAGACACAACACTTGCAAAATATTTAAAATATAAACATGCTGAGTTCATTGCAGTCATCAGCTGCATAGATTAATCACTCAACAGAATGTGGCAACAAACAAGTGAGTACAGACATTAATTGTTTTAGTATCACTTTAGTGTCTTAACAAGTTGTTGTACTTTAAGCAGTTGAATATGGTAGCAACTAACTTACTCCTGAAGTGGCACCCAGCAATTGAATTTGGCGACCAATTTTCAGCCATTGGGTTCCTATGGCATAAACTTTGTCTGGAGCCCTGATTTGTAATTTTGTTTTAAAAAAAATATATAAAAAAAAAACAAAAAAAAAACAGAAAACAAAAGCAAAAACAGGCCGAGAATCTTATTTGACCAAAAGTGCTTTACCAGTGTCACTGCAAACACTTGCACAAGCAAATGAGAAAAATATGTGATTTTTACATTTCATGCTTAGTGTATCATGATACGTACCGTATCGTGAGCCTCATAAGACATTGCCAGCTTTTATCAACTGCAGCCCGTTTAAGTGAGTTACACTTTTACAGACAGGCTACTAGATGTAGGTCAGCCAAGAGAACTGCCACTGTGCGATGGA
This sequence comes from Acipenser ruthenus, assembly GCF_902713425.1. Lineage (NCBI taxonomy): Eukaryota > Metazoa > Chordata > Actinopteri > Acipenseriformes > Acipenseridae > Acipenser > Acipenser ruthenus. The sequence continues at coordinate 44,947,166 of NC_081197.1, forward strand.
GCTGCTATTTTTTTTCTCAACAAAATCAATATTATTAACATGATGACTAAAATGTCAAGCAGTCAGTGCGCTGACAAAGGCTCCCCCGCCTACAGGTAGAATGCTAAAATGAATCACCTATGTATGACAGCAGATACTTTGTAGGCAAGTAAAATATCAAAAGTAAGCAGTTCATCTGGCAGACTGCAGTTTATATAGTACTTCTGCAGATGCAACCTTACATCCAATCAGCTGTTTTGCTTGTTAGCTTAAAAAAAAAAAAAAAAAATACTCCAGCATTTTAACTGGACGTGAGGATGAACAAGTGAAATCACTTATCAATTTATCGGAATCAATGCATCACAACAGATATATTTACATGACATGATGGCTACAGAGTTAATCTTTACATTGATTTCTCTGGTGTAAATTGAAACAAAAAAAGGTGTGCACTACTTAGAGTAACAAGTATGACAGCAACATAAATCCCCTTCCACAGCTGTAAAGAAAAAAAGCAAACCACAAGATCTACATCCAACTTATGTACAGAGAACAAGGATTTTAAGAAAAAAAAAGTACATTACATACGTTATCAACGCATCAGAAGAGTTATATAGAAATAATCTTGCAAATAGTCTGTATCTCAATTGGTCTATGAGAATATGGCCAGATGGGTTACTTACTGGATGATACTAACTAATACTCAAACTTGACCAAGATGAAATCCTCAAATAGAGCCCTGGTCTCCAGTGTCCAAGAAATTTCATTACTACAATATTGTTGCTTTATTCCTCAGGTATTCCTCAATTGCTGACCAGTGTACATCAGTGCCCAATTATTTTATCCCCTGATTTTAGAATGTCCAAATACACCCCCTCACCACAACAATTTCCCATAACAGCTCAGGAGAAGCCAATCACTTCTTTACGCCCTATAGTTCGACAGCAAAGGTTGGCAAGCTACCGACCCGTGCACGTGTCTGCTTGAGCGCACTTTGTCGCTGTAACACAAGGAGAAACAATCCCAGATGGTTTTGTCTCCCTAACCCGTAGGAGCACGAGAGGTGATGCATGTAATCCCCAGTGAAGACCGGCAACCAGCACGTGAACCAGCACTCCCCTGACTGTATGACTCGCCCTGTACATCACAAGACCTTTACCAGATGCGCCCCTCAGGAAAATGCTGATTTTTAATAGGATTTAATAGTGATGACAGAATCTCTGGTCCTTGAAGAGTTAATTTACTGCAACAGCAATACAAGTGATGAATGGACACCACCTTCAATTTTAATGCTCAATGAGCTAGACATCATCGTAGCACCTAGGGGACACTTTCACTTCAGGAAGTATGCCCTGTGTCTGCCTGCAGCACTGAATCGGAAAGATGATGGAAGTGTGGAAGTGCAGTGTGGAAGAGGACATGTCTGCTCTCTACTGCCTTATACCTTGTTTATTACAAAACAGAATTGTGCAATTACAGTTTTAAATCAAAACCATGTTCCAAGAAGGGGGAAATAAAAACAAAAGTCCAAAAAGGAACAGAAACAACACATTACAAAGTAGACAGGCAATGGTTATAAATTGTGTTTACAAAACTGTTATAATTGCCTATTAACAGTATTATATTTAAACATGCATTGTAGTTTTTTGTATTAAAGCTCTTATTTCTAAAACATTCTATCAAATTTAAAAATGTGAAGAAAAAATCCATTCTGCATTTTAAAATGGGTGTTGGCTAAGTGACTATATAAAATGAAGCATTGTGATAACTGCTTAAAATCAGGTGTCTACCCATTTACACAGCAGACTCGGCAAATGCTTGAGTTCACAGAATGCTGCCTCTCAACACAGGCAGGAGATGTACACGCCAGTTCTTTGTTTCCATGATGTAAAACTTGAGAAAACCCAGATCTGTCAGGTCCCACCTTCATCCTGCAGAATGCAGTGCCACCAGGCACACGTGCAACCAAGAAACACAAGGGTATGGAACTACAGACAGAACTGTAATGCATTGTAGTCTGTCCCTAATTTTAACAACATGTATGTAGAAGGTTGAAGATTCATATGTGTTTGTCCAGCAAAGCTTGTCACAGTTAACAGTAAAACACATCTAAAACTGCAGAGACAAAGATGCCTGAATGCTCCTACAATTAGACCGCTGTACTTCACTCAAATGGTGACTGCACAGACTTTCACCAGACAATCTAATTACACAAACAAAAGATTACGGTTTACAAAATGTTAAAATAACATTTGCTACACAATGTTTTTTTTCTGCTAAAAAGGTCAAATTAAAGAAATGAAAAAGTAAAATAGCACCAACCTTCCAGTAGTCAGACTGTAAACTGTAGTACCTCTGGTATGCAGATAATGCTGAAATAGGAAGACAGACAAGATCAGTACAAGGGAAATTCAATCAGTCATTACACAAGTTCACATATTTTACTTTTCAAAAGAAAACCATCTAGTCGTTGTGGGAAATGCATACATTATTCTTGAATACAGCTGTGTAGCAAATTCAACTCTAAGTGTATTGTGTGAACACCAGAAACGTCAAAAGAAAAGCATGACAGTCATGATAGGTCAGATGTCAATGTCAAGGTCAACCATACATTTAACATCCAGTGTAGAACTCAAATGTGAAGACACTTTAACGCTACAGTTTAGTATACTACTAATAAACGTTTAATAAAGTATTAAATCCATAAAACTAAAATTAAACTGCCGACAAGTCTGTATCACTTATTCCTAATATATTTTACAATTTGTATACGATTGTAAATTAAACCCATTCTGTTCAAATGTTTATTTATTCATGTCATTTCGATTATAGTATGTGTGTATAAACGCGTAGCTTTGGTTGCGTATTTGTGCTTTGTTATGTAGGCGATATAAACCCGTTTCAGATGTACAGTTTTGTATGTACATGATATACCTGTATATACACAAATTTATTTTCAAATATTTGTTTATTTCATTTACCATTTTTTGAGGTTGCACTTTATGTAATATGTCTGTATATAAACACATTTCTGTTCAAATGTCCGTTTATTTACAATTTTCCGATTGTGTAGATGCTTTATAGGAGGTTCCTGAATAAAAATACAACATTCAATTGTGTGTCCTTTCATTATAATATTTGTTGTTTTTAATACACCGGTCAAATTGACTGCTCATGGTTGTTCTAGGTATGTGTATAAACACGGTCGTTTCAGTGTTAATCCACAGCTCCACATGCAATACTGCTGTCTTTTTTTTTTTTTTTTTTTACCCTTTGATAATGTTGATGAATCAATGCATCGGCTTTTTTAGAAAACAATATAAATCGATGGTGAAAAATTAGGCATCGCCCCAGCCTTACACCTGACCAGACAACTTCAGTGTTTAAAATAACTTGTTTGTTTAGAAAAGGAGACCGTATAGGAAAAAGGTAGGCAAAGTTCAATGAGGCATTGTTCTTACAAAAATGATATACAAACCAACCTCCGATACGACCGCAAAGAATATTTAAAATAAGTAGTAATCCCATTTTTGTAAATCCAATGCAGTTTTATTGTTAATGTACGTCAAAAATTGACATACATTAACAAAATGCCCTGAAAACTTAACAAAGAAAACAATTTAAAATGAAGCAATAAGCTCAATAATTAACACTAGAACCGCCATGCGGGTCAATTTGGCCCATTTTGCATTTAAAATGTTAATTACTCTTCCGTTGTAAATCGTATGTGTATGTCAGTTTTTGACTATTGCTAAATATATGAATTAAAATATCCAGGACGGCGTTTGATAGCCAGAATCGCAAAAATTATAAAGTTATAAACAGTTCTACCTAGAACCGTCACGTGGGTCAATGTGTCCCATGCATTACAAATCATCAGTCTTTTTATATATATTTTTTTTTTTGTAAATGCAGCAAACAAGACACACCCCTCCTCCTAGCACATGTGTTTTTTTATTTTTTTATTTCAAGCTTTTCTTTGTTTGTAGACTGATTACGAGACAGCGATTGCTATGATTGTGGATTTGTCAAGCTGCAAACTCAGTGAAAGCCTAGTTGCTTATTTTTCAATGTACCTTGAATTTTCATAACGAAGCAGTTTAAAAATGTATGGGTCACAGTGACCCACATGGCGGTTCTAGGTAGTTTGAAAATCTGGCTGTTCCAGTGTTAAGCTAAAAAGGAAGTGAAAAGGTTACCTTTTTTTTTGTCAACTCCAATAAACCTATGTTATCTTTCCCCAGTCAAATCATAGTGCCTAAATAAGCACGGTAATTTACCATAATAAAAAACAGTAATGAAAATGAATGTAGAACATAGAAAAGCGCAACCAGATACAGTCAACGAAAGACAACACATTGTTCAAATTCTCTGTCATATTATATATTTAAGGTAAGGCAAGTAAAGGTGCTATGTTATGCTGCAGCCAATGGGGGGTGGGTGGTGGATTCCAAAATTTTAGAGGGGAATGGCAAAAGAAAAGGCACTTTTGCATATAAAAAACTATATCTATCTATATATATATATATACACACAGACGTGCTCAAATTTGTTGGTACCCTTACAGCTCATTGAAATAATGCTTCATTCCTCCTGAAAAGTGATGAAATTAAAAGCTATTTTATCATGTATACTTGCATGCCTTTGGTATGTCATAGAATAAAGCAAAGAAGCTGTGAAAGATGAATTATTGCTTATTCTACAAAGATATTCTAAAATGGCCTGGACACATTTGTTGGTACCCCTTAGAAAAGATAATAAATAATTGGATTATAGTGATATTTCAAACTAATTAGTTTCTTTAATTAGTATCACACATGTCTCCAATCTTGTAATCAGTCATTCAGCCTATTTAAATGGAGAAAAGTAGTCACTGTGCTGTTTGGTATCATTGCGTGCACCACACTGAACATGGACCAGAGAAAGCAAAGGAGAGAGTTGTCTGAGGAGATCAGAAAGAAAATAATAGACAAGCATGGTAAAGGTAAAGTCTACAAGACCATCTCCAAGCAGCTTGATGTTCCTGTGACAACAGTTGCAAATATTATTAAGAAGTTTAAGGTCCATGGAACTGTAGCCAACCTCCCTGGGCGCGGCCGCAAGAGGAAAATCGACCCCAGATTGAACAGAAGGATAGTGCGAATGGTAGAAAAAGAACCAAGGATAACTGCCAAAGAGATACAAGCTGAACTCCAAGGTGAAGGTACGTCAGTTTCTGATCGCACCATCCGTCGCTTTTTGAGCGAAAGTGGGCTCCATGGAAGACCCAGGAGGACTCCACTTTTGAAAGAAAAACATAAAAAAGCCAGACTGGAATTTGCTAAAATGCATATTGACAAGCCACAATCCTTCTGGGAGAATGTCCTTTGGACAGATGAGTCAAAACTGGAGCTTTTTGGCAAGTCACATCAGCTCTATGTTCACAGACGAAAAAATGAAGCTTTCAAAGAAAACAACACCATACCTACAGTGAAACATGGAGGAGGCTCGGTTATGTTTTGGGGCTGCTTTGCTGCGCCTGGCACAGGGTGCCTTGAATCTGTGCAGGGCACAATGAAATCTCAAGACTATCAAGGCATTCTGGAGCGAAACGTACTGCCCAGTGGCAGAAAGCTCTGTCTCAGTCGCAGGTCATGGGTCCTCCAACAGGATAATGACCCAAAACACACAGCTAAAAGCACCCAAGAATGGATAAGAACAAAACATTGGACTATTCTAAAGTGGCCTTCTATGAGTCCTGATCTGAATCCTATCGAACATCTATGGAAAGAGCTGAAACTTGCAGTCTGGAGAAGGCACCCATCAAACCTGAGACAGCTGGAGCAGTTTGCTCAGGAAGAGTGGGCCAAACTACCTGTTAACAGGTGCAGAAGTCTCATTGAGAGCTACAGAAAACGTTTGATTGCAGTGATTGCCTCTAAAGGTTGTGCAACAAAATATTAGGTTAGCGGTACCACCAAATGTTCCTGTCAGGACACTGCACTCTGATTGGTTATCATATTATTGTTAATAAAACAATGAATAATTCTCTCCCAACACCGACATCCTAAACCTAAGGTCAGTATCCTATACTGCAGCCATTACACATCTAAAGTAGTTCATGTTTGGCAGTGAATAAGCGTTTGTTACTTTATATCAAAAAAAAAAAAAAGTGACCGGAAGTGCTGACTTCCTCAGTTGTCCTGGCAGGAACATTTCGTGGTACCTTTGTAGGCACTGCTACCGCATACACACACTGAATACATCTTTGGAAAGCCCGAGTCTGTACTTTTAAACAACCAGTTAGGTGGCTTTAACGGTGCCCGAGTAATATGTGCGTAACCATCGGTGCCTTGGGGCTGAGTTTTAAGAGTTAAAGCAAAAGTCACCGCCTGCAAAACACCTTAATATCATCTTATTTTCCCCAAAACTGTTTACTTACTGCAGTGTACTGAGTTTCTATAATCCTTAAAGATATCGGCTGAGAATCACGTACAAGGAAATAAAGTATTGCGGTACTTAAAATATCCAGCACTGCTTTTATTTATTTATTTTAGCCAGAACTACTCAGAATGCGGCTCATAGTGCTTTCGTCACCGACACCCACTTCCTTAGAGATCGTTGTAGCGTTTCAGGCATTCTAAATTGGGTGAAAAATACAGTAGCTTGGTGTTTTAAAATATATCTGCGGGATTTTACCGCACTAAAAGTTGAAGATATGCGGGAGCAACATGTAAAATGCACGATTCCAGGAATCCTGCGCTGAAATTCAAGCCCTGTAATACTCGCACACAAAAAGAGTGAATAAAAAAGCGGCCTTAGGCCAAGAAAAAACTCCCCAATCTCTGTTTAACAACATTGTACAAGCTTCAGACTCCAATCCTTCCTGTAACAAAGGCTGATTGCAGACTTTTACACACCTGTTTTCTAGGTGGATCAGCTTAATAAACTAATTGACCACCTGGCTATCCACTCTGCTCAGTGAGTTTATCAAGGGCAGCAGTGTGGAGTAGTGGTTAGGGCTCTGGACTCTTGACCGGAGGGTCGTGGGTTCAATCCCCAGTGGGGGACACTGCTGTTGTACCCTTGAGCAAGGTACTTTACCTAGATTGCTCCAGTAAAAACCCAACTGTATAAATGGGTAATTGTATGTAAAAATAATGCGATATCTGTATAATGTGAAATAATGTATAATGTGATACCTTGTAACAATTGTAAGTCGCCCTGGATAAGGGCGTCTGCTAAGAAATAAATAATAATAATAATAATAATAATAATAATAATAATCATCAAGTTGCAGTATCCAGAAATCCCCAGCAGAAATGGGCACAGAAAAACACAACAGAATACAAAATATACAATGATTACAGTACACTGGTTGGGGTGGCTTAAATACAGGGTTCACAGTGACATATGAACGAACAGACAGTGCTCCAACATAACTGCAGATTATGATGCTCAATAACGTGAACAACGCTTATCCAGACAAATGCAGCCTTTCACATAGTGAGCTAGGGTTTGCAGAATATTTTCTTATTGCGCCATTCTGTGCGGTGTGTGCAGATAGTAAAAGGAGATGTATATCCTTCTTTCTAACTCCACTGGAGTGGAGATATATAAAAAAAAAAAAAAAAAGTGTCAACATTTGTAATGGATCAAACAGTGGGTCTCTTACCTTTTGGATAATCCTCCAGTAAGAGGTTGAAGTGACCTAGCTGGCAAAACAACTCTGGCTCAACTTTTCCTTCAGCTTTCAAGATTAAAGAATCATAGCAGCGAACAGCCTACAGGAGAGAAAAGAAATAAAACGTCACCGATTAATTCCATTTTTATGTTAACCTAAAAATGAAACAAAAAGATTGCACATGCAATTCTAAAGAAACAATTTGTTTTTTGAACATATTACATAGAGCACTACTGAAGGACAAACAATGAGTCATAAGTCAAGAGTTTTGTTAAACTGCAAGTGTTAAAACCCCTCCCCTGCAGCACCCTGGACAGCATCCTGCAGGAAGGAGTTCTCCTTTGACTAACCCATAGGTCACACAGACATTGCAATTAGTTTTTCTTTTGTTCATTATGCAGATGTGGCAGCACTTTGGATTGTGCAGGTCAGATTCCAGAGATGTCAAGTTTTTTTTGTTCCGTTTGGCCACGCTGCCTTCATAGGAGGTTAAATGCATCTTTGAATAGAAGCTGAACTGCAGAACAGAACACTCCATTAACCATAATAACTTCCTACAGCATGAGTTTTCCTAACTAAAAAAAAAAAAATTTCATGGTCAGTAAAAGCACAATACTTAACGCCTACAAAAAGACATGGAAATTAAACCAGGAATGTTGGGAACAAAACAAAATTCTAAAGCAAGAAAATTAAAGCACTTGCTGGCATAAACCTGCTTAAATTTGCATTCACCAGATACTTGAGTGAGAAGGGATTGTCAAGCATCTTTTGAATTTCATCTTGTCAGAAAAACATGCTAGACAAAAAGTACCATGGTATGCTATAGGACTGTTAAAAATGTCACAAAATCAAACAAGGTCAATAAATTAGGCTAAAGTATAGCAACAACTTTTGTTTCATAAAACTAACAAAATCACTATAAATTCAGCTCAACTATTCTGTACCATTTCTTCAAAAGTGCAGTTCAATGTAAAAGCTTGTAGGCACAGGCACTGGACTACAATTTGAATAGTGTAGAGGATGGGAGATAACATTTATTGTGTTCATTTTCTTGAGTTTTCTTGCAATTTTCATGCATATATACAAGGATGATTGTGAATTTTGTCCGATTTATTCCACAGTACTAATTAGCAAATACCAATTCCGATGAAGAGGAGGATGTTTTTACTACTACCACCTAGGATTTTTGTGAACTTCAATACAAGATTTTTCACATCACAATACAGCCTGAACAGAAAATTACACTCTGGATCTAGAATGTTTTTTTTTTTTGTTTTTTTTTTAGACAATTAGAATAAAAAAAAAGTTGTATTAATGTCAACAGTATAGAATATAATTTCAAATAGAATAATGGCTGGTTCAGTGTGTATTACCAGGGAATAATACAAGAGGTTCTGGAGACAGTGGAACCTCGAGAACGAGGCTATTATTTTTTGTAATCTATGGATCAGAATCTGAAAAATATGCATCTTCCGTTTCATTGCAGCCCTATACAGGGTTCACACACTTTTTCAACATAAAAATTCCATACTTTTTCCAGACTTATGTTTTAGTTAGATTCTACTAGTTTTTTGATAGTTATCCACATAGGCGGGCAGCCGCAGAGCATTATAGCTTTTTGATCCAGAGCAGAAGTTGCTCCTGGTTTTCTAAAAGTATTTGTCAGAATCTGGAGGTGCATATCTAGCGAGACAATGCAGGTATGCAAAAAAGTAGTAAGATACAATCTAAGAAATGTCCAAAATTTGAGAACTATGTTGCATTATTTATAAAGAGTATATAAAAAATTGTATACTGCAAGTATACTTGTGCCAAAATAGGATAGTATAAATGGTACCAATAGTATACTAAAACCAATTTTACTAAAAGTTACTAGTTTTGTATTCAAATGCTATACATTTCTTTGTCTCCTTTTGCGAGAGCATTTTATTTCATATAAAGGAGATAGCTATATGTTTCTTTTTACCAGTTTTAATGTATTGCTCTCCTTTTAATGTTTCCTTCAAGTCCATCAAGCAGAGATGAGTTTTTCATAAGTATCATGATACGAATTGCATCATGGTTTGTGTATCGCGATACATATCATATCATGACCTTGGTGTATCGTTACACCCATACTGTTGATTATTTTATTTTTATGTGCTTTGTTTTTCTGATTCAGTCTTTATTAAATCTTACTGACTGCTTACACACAGATAAAAAGTACACCCACACAAAAAAAAAAAAATCACAAACACGCACGTACAAATATGCATAAACACATACTGTGATTATCTATATATTTTAAATTGGCACGGTACTAAAGAGGATTAATAACAAAGGTTCTTTATTTTAGAATACAATCAATTCTAGTGGTACAAATCGATGCATTGCTGTTTTATTTTTCAAAATAAAAGAACAAACATTGGTTATTTTTAACAGAATATCCAATGACTAAACACCGTTGTGCATAACAGTTAAACAAACTACTGGTGTGTTCATAAAAATAAGGCCTTAAGGCTACACAATTGTTGCAATGGGTAACACCACACTGCAACAAAAAATGCAGGATTTAAGCACATCTGGGATGTGCTGGAATAGAGCATTTGATGCCACCCAATGTAGCACCAAGCAGAACATTTTCCTAAAGATTGATTAGTGCCAGATGAAAATGAGCTGTGAAGTGATGTTATATTTAGTCATTTTATGTGGGCAGAGGTCAAAACAACATCACTCATATGCAACTGTTTACTAGGAATATTCTTCTTGATGAACAGTGTTTACAATCGTAAGTTAAAGTCTCAGTACTGGCATACTATTTGTAAAGGAGCAGACTTTGATATTTTAAAATTGAGACTTTTGTATGCAGAATGCTGATCACAGCCATTGAAACTAGGAATTAAATTAAATAAAAAAAATCAGCATAATAAAATAGCCCAGTTAAAAAGGCAGAAGCCGGGGTACCCGAGAGGCTCGTCCAGCTAAAGTGCTGCTGCTGGGAGCTCAGGATGTCACGCAGCTTGGACGGCACCGGTTCTCGTCCGGGTTGTGCAAAGAGGCCGAACTTTGTTGGGGACTCCAAAGGGGCATCACATTGGCTCCAACAGCAACCAGCAACAGTGAACCCTACTGGCCAGACACCAAGCAGATTCAGAGCTGATAAAAAGCAGGGCTGATCTCCGATCTCCGGGATCGGTAGCCCGCCCACCTCTGCTCTGGATTGCTCGGTGTAAAAGCGATTCTGGCTTTAGGCTTGTGAGATTGGAGGACGCTCACGCGCCCTCAGAACATCTGTGCTGTGTGGGGACTCGCTGTGGTGATGAGAGAAAACGTAATTGGACATTCCAAACTGGGGGAAAAACAAATTATTAATTGGTCACTCTAAATTTAAAAAGGCAGAAACAATAAAACAATTGTTAAAATTGCCATTAATAAATGTATTCAACTTTGTTGTCTATTACGACTTTCACGCACAAATACCGCTGCTGAGCCGTCTCAGAGATGTTAAAAAAAATTCTTTAAAATACCCATTCACACAACACAAAACTGCGCAATCTACGCTGGTATAATACCATCACAAATAACCCTTTCACACATACAAAGGGATCATGCGAGTACAACTTTCAAACCTGTCAGTCAACAGGTCGTTTTTATGGCAACAAACAAAACAAATAAATAAAATAAATAAATAAAAATAGGCAGAATAACATGGGTAAGCTACTTAAATTATATCAATTTCTTATCTTTTAATGAATGGCGCTGGATAACTGTAATGTACTGTGTAAACATCCCTATGCTTGCTTTGTCCTCTTTAATATATGTATATACCGTAAAACTTCAATTAAACACCTCCGACGTTTATTTACAATATTTGCCAGCAAACCCAGTGCTTATTGGAGACCGGCGATTATATTAGATCACTAGCTTCACATGCTTCACGCGGTCATTGAGAAGCCGCTAACACACAACCTTGTAGCAACATCGTAACTCAATTTAAACATTCCAGCAACATTGTTAAAAGGTTGTGTGTCAGTGGGAACCAAGTAATAGTTTTGTTTTATAACAATTACGTTGTACTGTACACCCTCAAGTATATGCAGTTGTTAAAGATACGGTATGCAAAACGTTGGAAAATGAACAAGCAGAAGAACAAATTTGTATTTAAAAAACGGAATTAGATCTACCATTGTTAACAACAACGGTTAAATCCTCTAAAAAGACAGCCCTGTAGACAGTGTTCCCTCTGAGGCTAAAATGCACAAATTTTTTTGCAATAACTGTCAACAACCGTCGCACTCAGTATACCAACTTTCACAAGTTATTATCATAAATATCAACCTTAGAAAATCGAGACTCCAACATCGAGGCAAACCTATCATTTTGAGACCATTCTTACAAAGCATTAACATAAGCATATTTGCGTCCGTCTTGCAGCAGATTCTCTGATTCCCCTCTGTAAAAATGCACTTCACATTCGTCAGAGGGCGAAGCAGGCGTCTGGCGATTCTGCCGCTATGGAGAGTGCTGCTCGGTGCCGCTCATGAACTTTGCAGTTTTGAACTACTTGTATAATTGAATACTAAATCAGTGAAGCACAATATTTCTGCATTATTTAGAAGTATAAATACTCCGGTAAACAAATAAAAATCACAATACTCACACTTTGACGGTTTTGTTTCATTTCCCTTTTAAACGACCATTTCAGATATATTATCTCAAGCGTTTTGAAACTGGTAAAAATGTTATCAAAATATTAATTGAGTCAAAAATACACAGTGTATAATATATTAATTGAAGACATACCATATGCATTTTTTTATTTTGCAAGTTGAGTTTATTCATTATGTGACCTCACTCACGTGTCTCTGCTAAAACTCAACATGTCAGCTGCACCAATGAAGAAATAAAATGCAATGTTTCAGTAAATGGACAGAGCTAAAACAAATGCGATTATCTAGGAGTTTTGCTCTCATTCCATTGATCCTGTATGAGTCAATACCATTAAAAGATCATATTGCCAGTCATAAACAAGAAAACAAATAAGACGGCAGCAACGGCAAAGCACTGCATTATTCTGTGCTGAAATAAAACGAAGGTACTGTACTGCGCTCAGGCAGGGCTTTCCTGAAGCACTGCTCCAGATCATTTTTTTCTGTCAGCAGTAATCACTCCCAGAATTTTGTCTGCAGGAGTAATTTAATTTCCCACACGCTGCAGCAGTACAGATTTGTGATAATAAGTCAGGGTTTACCCTGGCTTTTATATTTTTGTAGTCTTTTGTAGACTGATCCTTTGAATAAACTTTAGTCACTACTGGTATAGACGGTTTTTATTCTGTGCCTTCAATTAATATAAACAGATGTATTGTACACTTGTGTAACATACTAATCATGCATCATAACAAAATGTATTTGGTTAGTTTATTTTGCAACTTTTGTAGTGGACTTGAAATATAAAACATTGCACTAAAACAGAAAACATCAGTATAATTTGTACAGCCCTATAGTGATTGTCATGGAAGGAAAAAAAAATAAAAAATACTTTCAGGTTTCCCTTCTCACATAAAAGGTATAGTCCATTACAGTTGTTACAAGTCAGGAACAAAAATCTTTGTTCTTTTTTAAATGGAGTGTGTGGTATAGGACTAGTAGTGTAAGAATTCCATTAGTTTCTTATAATACATGGTTGTGTACTGGCAAAATCTGCATTTCTTTAGACTCTTCCACAGATGAAATGAAAGTTTCTAATTATATACCTGTATACCATTTACTCTGAATAATACACATGCAATATATGGCACACTATACTGTAATTTGTTTCAACTTTCCAACACTGTGATACAGTCAACTATACCCTGCACTACTTATCACTGCAATAAGACCACCCCCCTGTCTTCATGACTGAGTGAGCTCTTGAAATGTAACGAAAGGAATTAATTGGGGGGGGGGGGGGGGGTGATGACGACGACGACTGCAGAATACTGAAGAGCTACAGATGCCGATAGCTGGGAAATCAAATGTCACAGCTTGAATTGCTAAGCCTCTGGCATCCAAGTAAGAAAATGCAATTTAATTACAATGTTTTATTAGTTTAACAAGCTATTTACAAACAAAGCCAAACATGGCAACGTTTGACACTTTTTTGATCCCCTGTTCACACCAAGTTCACACCGCTGCAAAACAAGAGAATATAGAATCATTTTACAACTAATGCAAAATCATAGTCTTTTTGTTCCCCCCCCCCCCCAATTATTATTATTATTATTATTTATTTCTTAGCAGACGCCCTTATCCAGGGCGACTTACAATTGTTACAAGATATCACATTATTTTTTACATACAATACATTTTCATAAAAAAAAGTCATTCAAATTGTTTCCAAGATAGTCTTTAATATACCAGTTAATAAGTCAGAACTCATGCATGATCTTGGGTAGATACTCTGGAGGGTCTGGCATAGAAAATAGGCTTGTAAGTCGTCAGTACGTCACTCCAGACAAAGTAAAAAGCTCAAATCTGTTTTACATTTGGACAGCAAAAAGTGCAATTATAGACTTGGGGATCATGTCATTGTTTGGTATAGTACCTTAAAACTCTATAGATGTTTTGGACAGTCAGAGAAAGAAAGAAAAAAAAAGGTAAGTTTAAGTGTTTTGTTTACTTTGTAAAAGGCAGCTAACCTTGTTTTACACTGCTCTGAAATTTGAGAATTCAGTTAATTGAAAACATAACACGCCATTCTGTATGTGCATGTTCCAAAGCACCATCAATGCAAACTTCTCAATACAATTTAATTGGCAACAGCAGCACACAATTGGAACATTTTATTTTAGTGATATTTTCTTTCATTAAGACGCATACAAAAATGGTAAGCTCAATATCCTTGAATGCAGTAGGCCGATAACTGTCAAAGCACCATGAATGCTTACTTACTGCCCCCTGGAACTGGTCCTGCTCACTCCACTTAAGGAGTATTTTCTTTTTTTAAATCTTAATACAGAAACAAAGAAATATTGTCATAGCTGTGCAAATAGATGCAGAAATATTTCAGAATAAGACATTTAAATACATACACTGTTTATATTAATTTAAACAGGTTTTATATATTTCAGAAAGTGCAATTTAAAATGGCGCAAAATGTGTACATTTTGAGATTCAGTATTGTTTTTAGCCAATAAGCAAGCCTAATATAAAAACTAATAAACAGGGCTTGAATTTCAGCGCGGGATTGCGGGAATCGCGCATTTTACATGTTGCTCCCGCATATCTGCAACTTTCAGTGCAGGAAAATCCTGCAGATATATTTTAAGACACCAAGCTACTATATTTTTCACCCAATTTAGAATGCTTGAAACGCTACAACAATCTATAAGGAAGTGGGTGTCGGTGACGAAAGCACTATGAGCCGCATTCTGAGTAGTTCTGGTTAAAATAAATAAATAAAAAAAAAAAAAAAAGTAGTCCTGGATATTTTAAGTACCGCGAGACACTATTCTCTCGTACGTGATTTTTGGCCGCTACCTTTAAGCATTATAGACAATGGTGCAGTGTTTTTCTATGATTGGAAAAGCGTTTTTTTTTTTTTTTTTTTACATATATTCTTATCTCTACCACATATAGAATACCTGATTCTGTTGCAACCCCCCCATTGGCTGCAGCATAGGGGGGGAAATCCCCCCAGCACACAAAAATGAGATTTAAGCCCTGCTGTAATTAGGTAATGTACTGCTGAGACATTTAGGGAACTAAATGAAATATACTGCAGCTTATTTGCTTGCAGTAAAAAATAAAAACTACTGTTCACTAAATTTAGCTCTTTGATTGTGCTAATGAAAATATGACAAATGTGCTTGCAGTGGTGTACTTAATATTGCAAACAGCAGAATGAACTCCCTGCAATTAAAAAAATAAATGTTATTATAAGAGCTGTATGCGTTACATGCTGTCAGATCAAGACTTCACTAACACCCGAGTAGGCGAGCTGCAGCATGCATTTTCCCATATTACAACTGTACACAATTAAAGGCGTGGTCACCAGCAATTGCAAAATATTTAAAAAATATAAACATGCCGAGTTCATTGCAGTCATCAGATGCAAAGATTAACTTTTCAGCAGAATGTGGCAACAAACAAGTGAGAACAGACATTCATTTCTGTGTCTTGGCAAGTTGGTTGTATTTAAGCAGTTGAATATGACAGCCACCAACATGTGAAGTGAAGGGTCACAGTTGTGTATGGTGGCTGAGAGGTGCAAACTGAGAGGTGCAAAAATTGTTTTCATGCGTTCCCATGACATGTTTCTTGAAGCCTCGTCATACAAAACACCATGCTATTTCAATGTGTTTTTTTAATATCTATCTATCTATCTATCTATATATTTTGTTTGTTTAAACTGATTTTGTGGTAAATGTCCTCGGGTGACTAATTCATTTTTTTTCTCTGAATTCCGCGATTCCGTCCGTGTTCTCCACAACCCGGATTTAAACAGCCCTACTACTGGCTCCTAAGGCAAAATATTTGTCTGGAGTCCTGATACTAAGTGCACTTGTCCACAGAAAGTGCAGAAAATAGATACTTTAAAATGTAAATCTAGGTGGAGTTATAGCTCATTGCTATGCAACAGGTCTAGAGTGGGGGAGGGTGGTAATGCTAGCTGTCATTTAAAATCACCAGCACCTGAGAAAACAGGGATAGCATTAGATTTGAAATATGTACGTACTGATACTTTCACTTTGTATGTTGTGCAACAGTTTCAAATAAACATTACGTGTTCTCTTCTCAAACAAATTAAAATAAATTAAAATAAATAAATAAATAAATAAATAAATAAATAAATAAATAAAGTGTTGTGCTGCACAGCACAAGTTAAATTGTAGTGTACACTAAAATAAAAAACAAACCAAAATGGATATTATATTTATTACAGGTACCATACATCGATATGCCAAGAGGCTGTGAAAAATGACCTCATCACAACTTGCTTCATAATCCATCAATGATACTGATATTAAGAATTGTTCTTATTTTTCCTATGGTATTCTATCCCATAACTGATTGTATGCTAAACCAGACTTTCTTAAACACAGGTCTAATTTACAGAAAGAAAACAGAAGCCTAGCTTATTTTTTCAACTATTTAAAACAACCAAAAAACGCAGTAGGATTCGACATGCTCTGCAGTCTGAAAGACGTTCCTGTGCTTTCGTACACACTTTAGATTTCAAATATTTGGATTTATTATAGGGAAAAGGTTAAGTGCAAAACACTGGTAAATGTATGAAGTAGTTGATTTTACTGAATTAGCATAAGTTTTGTTCTACATTGTTCTAGTTTGGTTAAAAACTTTTGCTCTTTGCAGTAATAATTTAATAAAAACAAAAATGGGGGACACCAGACCACAGCAGGAGGATTTTGGAAATGGGCACAAACATTACCAGATGCGAGGAGGGTTAATTACACAGGTAAGATGAATTGTTTGTGGTGCTGGAGTATTTTGGTATGTTTGTGAAACAGCAGCTGTAATACCAGCCTTTTAAGTTTTAGAACAGGTATTCAAGTTACAATTCTCCAAGTATTAAACTTGTAAATTAACTACTTTGATTTTATTTAGACTAAAAAGAACTGGGATTGTTGTCGTAAGCATTCGTGTTTAAAGAGTTTATGGGTCTGTATAACATTTTCGGTTTATCATGTGTTTCGGTAACCCAATACATTTTAAACTGCCAGAGATATATTTTTGATCCAGTTTATCAACTTACCGAAATTGAACCAGTCCTAAACTTTAGCTGGCATGTGTATTATTTGACAATTTAATTTTGTTAATTTTTAAAAGGTTATAATGTTACTACCATTATTGATTTTAGGATAATTCTTTCTTTTGTGCCACTACCACTACATTTCTGTGTATATAGTAACTTGCATATTGCTGATTTAAGGAACTGTTGCAAATGTGTCATGGAAAGATCAACTAAATAATGCATTTAAAAGTGAACAAACCTTTAATTCTGTGAAAATAATCAAAATAAATGGTATTGCAAGGTGCATTCTTATACTAAACGTTTAGCCTTTCAGGATACATTTCTTTCTGCAATATGAAGCAAAAATCAAGTTTAGTATATTTATTTTGAATCGGAGCATAGATGTGCCAATATGCAATGGTTTTAAAAAAGACAAACGAGAAGGAAAAAAACGACTGCTGAAGTGACACTACAGAGAAGTACTGTACAAGACTTTAGCTCACGGCACCAGTGCTCCACAGCGCCCTCTCAACGCCCGTCGACACTCACCCTCAACGCGTCCTTCACTCAAGCTTCACGTTATAAATGCAGACCAATCCTGCCATCTCCACGAGGCACTCACTCTCCATTAATTATACTGATATAAAATGATCAGGTGCCAACAATAACGCAAACCAGCGACAGAAACCACACAAAGGTCCTGTATCAATTGTTTTTCGTTAAGGAACAAAGCTGTATAGTTTAAAATCTACTGAACTGTTCTGAGAATATAATGATAACGTTTTTTGGGGTCTCATCCAAGACTTAATGCCCCATTAAAGAAGTGGGATATGGATTTTTTTTTTTCCCCCTTTTGATTCCTCTCTAAATAAAACAACAATTCTGCAACAGGCACTTCGCCAAGCGCTCAATACAACATTTTAGAAAGTATTGTGAATCTGTAATTACTGAAAGAATTTGTACAACTGCCAAATACAGAGTTCCTTTTTTAACCCATTAAGTGCTCATTTGGAGGACAGGCTACGTTGTACTTTTTTTGGAGCATCTTTAACTGGCATCTACCAGTTATTTTAATGTTCTCTAACTATATTGTCATGATAATTTACTCTAATTTTGTTAACCTCAAAAGTCTCAATATAATGTATCACAATAAATACAGCCTGTGTTTTGATTGTTTTCAAAGACATGAATTTGGTATTTAATGGGTTAAGCAAAAATAGATGGCAAACTTCCCCACAGACTATTTTGTCTTCTAAAATGCACATAGAAAAACTCTGGCATCACCCTCTGAACACCAGAAGCTTAAATATTAAAATACATTAAAAAAAACCCACACAAAACAGATCAAGACAGCACAGATCACACATTTCCCTAGTCTAGCTTTAACACTTGTCAAGGTGACTTTACAAAAACACACCCACACAAATAAAACACACACACACACACACACACACACACACACACACACAAAGCAGAACTATTTTTTGTATTTTTTTTTTTTTTAAGGTTAGTAACATTTCTGAAAGTAGAGATTCTACTATTTTGCCACATGCTTGTGATTCAGAATTTTTAGAATCCTTGCTGCACACAGAAAATGCAACAAAAAATACATGGCTCAGACTAGGGGGTGAACTGTGATTTTTCCCTTGATACTATTATCGATACAGTGATCCCTGTATCGGTACACATTGCGATGCAGTTTAAAAGAAAATAATAAAAAAAATAAAAAAGTGGCCATGCAGAAAAACCACTGTGGTCTGCAAATATTGATGATCATGCTTCGATATAGCTTTAGTGTCTGTATTGAAAAATCGTGAACAACATTTATTGCCAAGTACTCTAGCAGCTTCATCCTAACTTGTGTGAAAAGGTATGCAGATTCGCCAGTGCAGGTATGATAACATATATGACTAAGCTCATGTATAACTAGGGTTTCTGATTTTCAGTTAACGGATACAAACCTGTATTTTTAAATGAGATTACAATTTAATAATACAGAGCATTGTTCTTGCTCGTGACACTTCAAGCTATATTACAGTTTGACAGGGTTGATTTACACGCAGGTGGAATTTAAGACAGAATTGCAAATTGTGGTGAAATGTAAAAAAATGCCTGAATACACAGAAACCCCAGAAGAATGTGCCTGTGACCGGTGACCATAAGAATTTAGTTGTGGAAGATTTACTATTAGGGGCGAGTTCAAGTACTCGAAACAAAAATCATTGCACTTCATTTTATTACCCAAGTACTCAAAAATGTCACCAATATGAAAATAAGTTAAATACATTTAACTTATGCATGCATACTCCTTTCACACAAGAGCAATTATAAAAAGGAAGGGGGTTGGCAATTGCCGCCAAGTAGTTTCTAATTGATGCAACAGAAAGATTGACAATGGGGCAGGTTTTGACACTAGCGCTTCAGTGGCACTCTCTGTGTTCATGCTGTACAGTCAGCACTCACATATCTGACCCTATAAAATGTTGACCAGTGACAGTTAAATGCGTGTGACGCATATAGGATTATTTAATTTTGGCCCGTTACAAACCTTGTCCGTTTTTTCAGGGAACACAAAGATACAATGACAAAAAGACATAGCTGAAAGGACTGTGTTTTAAAACAAGTAGGCTATCATTTAGATGTACTGTAGTTGGTTTTGTTGGTACAGTACTATATTTTCAACAGTAGTATTTTAATTCAGAATAATACGCCCAGTCGGAAATTGCGTGTGATGGGTAAGTGCATTAATTTGTTAATACATACATATATACAGTACTGTGCAAAAGTTTTAGGCAGGTGTGAAAAAATGCTGTAAAGTAAGAATGCTTTCAAAAATAGACATGTTAATAGTTTATATTTATCAATTAACAAAATGCAAAGTGAGTGAACAGAAGAAAAATCTACATCAAATCAATATTTGGTGTGACCACCCATTGCCTTCAAAACAGCATCAATTCTTCTAGGTGCACTTGCACACAGTTTTGAAGGAACTCGGCAGGTAGGTTGGCCCAAACATCTTGGAGAACTAACCACAGTTCTTCTGTGGATTTAGGCAGCCTAAGTTGCTTCTCTCTCTTCATGT